>NC_091223.1:20299436-20421936 GCF_040958095.1 Procambarus clarkii | reverse complement strand
CAGTGATGGGCGGCCATACAGTGATGGGCGGCCATACAGTGATGGGCGGCCATACAGTGATGGGCGGCCATACAGTGATGGGCGGCCATACAGTGATGGGCGGCCATACAGTGATGGGCGGCCATACAGTGATGGGCGGCCATACAGTGATGGGCGGCCATACAGTGATGGGCGGCCATACAGTGATGGGCGGCCATACAGAGCCGGGAGCCACGGTGTGGGTTACTATGGGACACACACACCCTCTGTCGCCTTTAACAATACTGATCAAGACGCAAGAACAAAAACACTGATCAAGACGCAAGAACAAACAAGGCGACTGTGAAGGCAGGATGAACAGCCAAGAAAGAACACCAAGACGCCGAACTTGTGTATAAAAATAAAAGTGAAGTGAATAATAAGTTATGCATTAGCAATTAAGAACAATTCCCTGTGGCGCAGTGGAAGCACACTCGCCCCGCACCTCACGAGCGATTTCGACTAGGTTCGAGCCGCGACCAGGGAGGACTAACTCGGCCACTACCTTAAACTATTCGCCTCTGATCAGTCGGAAGTAATTGTGTACCTGGTTGTAAACCAATTGGTGGATTGTGTTCCAGGGGGAACTAGTGGGATAAGCTTCGTGGAGGGAAAGTTCTCAGCCTACTAACAGGAGAACCAGTGAAGAGCAGAGGTGCCATAGGCACAATCAGAGAACACTGTATAAACATCAGAGGTCCGCGGTTGTTCAACGTCCTCCCAGCAAGCATAAGAAATATTGCCGGAACAACCGTGGACATTTTCAAGAGGAAACTAGATTTATTCCTCCAAGGAGTGCCAGACCAACCGGGCTGTGGTGGGTATGTGGGCCTGCGGGCCGCTCCAAGCAACAGCCTGGTGGACCAAACTCTCACAAGTCAAGCCTGGCCTCGGGCCGGGCTTGGGGAGTAGAAGAACTCCCAGAACCCCATCAACCAGGTATCAACCAGGTAACAAGTTGTTTACACCAACACCACCTGTGTGTAAACAGGGACAATACCAGCACCACCTGTGTGTAAACAAGGACAATACCAGCACCACCTGTGTGTAAACAAGGACAATACCAGCACCACCTGTGTGTAAACAAGGACAATACCAGCACCACCTGTGTGTAAACAAGGACAATACCAGCACCACCTGTGTGTAAACAAGGACAATACCAGCACCACCTGTGTGTAAACAAGGACAATACCAGCACCACCTGTGTGTAAACAAGGACAATACCAGCACCACCTGTGTGTAAACAGGGACAATACCAGCACCACCTGTGTGTAAACAAGGACAATACCAGCACCACCTGTGTGTAAACAAGGACAATACCAGCACCACCTGTGTGTAAACAAGGACAATACCAGCACCACCTGTGTGTAAACAAGGACAATACCAGCACCACCTGTGTGTAAACAAGGACAATACCAACACCACCTGTGTGTAAACAAGGACAATACCAACACCACCTGTGTGTAAACAAGGACAATACTGCAACTGACTGAGACTATCCAACCTTCCCCCCCCCTTCCACCAACAACTTTAACCTGCACCCACTGGCCACACGAACACGTAATACGTGCACACGAACACGGACATACGTGCACACGAACACGGACATACGTGCACACGAACACGGACATACGTGCACACGAACACGGACATACGTGCACACGAACACGGACATACGTGCACACATACCTGCCCACACCTGCTGGTGGTGACACTCCCTCACCACAACACTGACACCCACACTACCTGCTGGGGCCCCGTAGCCTGGTGGATAGCGCGCAGGACTCGTAATTCTGTGGCGCGGGTTCGATTCCCACACGAGGCAGAAACAAATGGGCAAAGTTTCTTTCACCCTAAGTGCCCCTGTTACCTAGCAGTAAATAGGTACCTGGGAGTTAGTCAGTTGTCACGGGCTGCTTCCTAGGGTGTGTGTGTGTGGTGTGGAAAAAAAAAAAAAAAAAAAATAGTTAGTAAACAGTTGATTGATAGTTGAGAGGCGGGCCGAAAGAGCAAAGCTCAACCCCCGTAAAAACACAACTAGTAAACACACGAACACGGACATACGTGCACACGAACACGTGGACAGGAAGACACCTAAATAAGTAAATACCCAAACAAAGGCCCAGGAGGAGAGGCTACACAACACATATGGTCCCTGAACATTCACTGCACCAACCTGTCATCGTGCAGGGGACGTTGCTTTTCGCTAATATGCGTTACCTAATGCCAAAAGTTGTCGTACTAGAAAATGGAAGCGGCTGGCGAAAGTGACGTACTGTCCCGTTTTCTGTTGTGGGTCCTCTGGTAGGTTAGTGAAGGACACTTTATATTGTCCGTTTTCTTGACGTTGGGAAACCTTAGGAGGACGCACTCGCACGCACGCACGCACAAAACACACACACACACGGTAATCCGACAGTTAAGAGGCGGGACCAAAGAGCCAGAGCTCAACCCTCGCAAGCACAACTAGGCGAGTACAACTAGGTGAGTACACTACCAGCCCACACCTGCTGGTGGTGACACTCCCCTCACCACAACACTGACACCCACACCTGCTGGTGGTGACACTCCCCTCACCACAACACTGACACCCACACCTGCTGGTGGTGACACTCCCTCACCACAACACTGACACCCACACTACCTGCCCACACCTGCTGGTGGTGACACTCCCTCACCACAACACTGACACCCACACTACCTGCCCACACCTGCTGGTGGTGACACTCCCTCACCACAACACTGACACCCACACTACCTGCTGGTGGTGACACTCCCTCACCACAACACTGACACCCACACTACCTGCCCACACCTGCTGGTGGTGACACTTCCCTCACCACAACACTGACAAGCACACTACCAGCCCACACCTGCTGCTAGTAACATTTCCTTCACCACAACACTGACACCCACACTACCAGCCCACACCTGGTGCTCCACACCTGGTCTTGCACAGATGTGGCTCCTTTCTCACAGTCACGACACACCTTATGCTTCTCCCACATGCACATTACACACCTGCTGCTCCACCTACAGTGACTCCACACCCGCACAACCGTGCAACAGGTGTGCACACTCACCAGACAACCACACAAGACCACCACGGGTAAACAAGTGAAGGGAAGACTCACTGGCGTGTTTGAAGGCGTGGTTCTCGAGGGCGTGGTGGAGGGCGTGGTACTGCGAGGAGTGTGGCCGCAGGAGGTCCAGCGAGAGCAGGAAGGCTGCGGCCACGTCTGGCGACACGTGCACGTGAGGGTTGTGCAGCGCGGCGGGCACGCCCTCCCCCGGGGTCATCTCCGGGCACGGGTGGGGCGCGGGGGAGTAGGTGACGGGCGCGGGCGGGTAGGGCAGCTTGTCGCGGTACGCCCACTCGGCCAGGGAGTAGAGGTCGCAGTAGCAGCAGCAGGCCGGACAGGCGCACGCGGCCTCAGAGGGCGCGGTGGTGGTGGTCTTGCCTCTGGCCAGCATCACGCCTGAGTCCACTCCCAGGCCCCTGCACACCTCCATTAACCGCGGCCACAGCCCTCACACTGCGGTTATCCCAGCCCACCCACACGCGCGGCCATTAACCGCACCGCAATAACCCGCAAGCTGCTCCACCAACCACAATCACGCACAATCACAATAATGAACAGAAATAATAATTATTACAAATTCAGGACTGGAGTAGGTGACGTCCGCACTTTTGCGCGCGCGCGCGTTCGTCTCCCGTGGCAGAGTGGGTGAGGCACTGGTGAGTGAGGCACTGGAGGGTGAGGCACTGAGTGACTGGACAGAGCAGAGGGCACCTGGCAGCAGAGAGGTGGTGCTGCGGGAGGAGGTTGAGAGGCCTCCACACCACTGTGATGACAACACTGAAGTGAGGCAACCTCCTCTCCCCCACCACTAACCTGCCAGCCGCGCCCCCTACCATACCCCTCCCTCATGCCCCCTCCCTCATGCCTCGCTTATACCCGGGATCCCTCCACCCCCCCCCCCTTCTCCGCGAGCTCCTTTAATCCAACCACACACACACGCTCGCACACGAACACGAACACGAACACGAACACGAACACACACACACACACACACACACACACACACACACACACACACACACACACACACACACACACAAGACATCGCAAGCAAGGCACACATGACATCGCAAGCAAGGCAAAGACTCAGCCTAAATTGTTGCATAGCCACATTAGGAGAAAAACAACAGTAAAGGAACAGGTTATGAGATTAAGGATAGGGGCGGAAGGATTCACTACAAATGACAAGGAAGTGTGTGAGGAATTGAATAAGAAATTCCAGGAGGTCTTCACCTTAGAACAAGGAGAAATTCCAGAGGTAAGTGAGGGAATAGCTAACCAGGAACCACTGGAAGAGTTTGAGATTACCAGTGGGGAAGTAAGGAAGTGTTTACTAGAGTTGGACGTGACGAAGGCTATAGGCCCAGATGGAATCTCCCCTTGGGTTCTAAAGGAAGGAGCAAGAGAACTGAGCCTACCACTCTCCATAGTGTATAGCAAATCACTGGCAACAGGGGAACTGCCAGATATTTGGAAAGCAGCTAACGTAGTCCCGATATACAAGAAAGGGGATAGACAGGAGGCACTGAACTACAGGCCAGTGTCCCTAACCTGCATACCATGCAAGCTGATGGAGAAGATTGTGCGAAAAAAACTAGTGGAGCATCTGGAGCGAAGGAACTTTGTAACACAGCATCAACATGGGTTCAGGGATGGCAGGTCCTGCCTCACAGGGTTACTTGAATTCTACGACCAGGCAACAAAAATAAGGCAAGAAAGAGAAGGGTGGGCAGACTGCATATTTTTGGATTGTCAGAAAGCCTTTGATACAGTGCCACACAAGAGGCTAGTGCGAAAGTTGGAGATGCAGGCTGGAGTGAGAGGGAAGGTACTCCGGTGGATAGAGGAATACCTAAGCAACAGGAGACAACGAGTCTGTGTGAGGGGTGAGGTCTCAGATTGGCGAGACGTCACAAGTGGAGTCCCGCAGGGGTCAGTCCTTGGACCTATACTGTTTCTGGTATATGTAAATGATCTCCCAGAGGGTATAGATTCGTTCCTCTCAATGTTTGCCGACGATGCAAAAATTATGAGGAGGATTGAAACAGAGGATGATAGTAGGAGGCTACAAGATGACCTGGATAGACTGAGTGAATGGTCCAACAAATGGCTGTTGAAGTTCAACCCGAGTAAATGCAAAGTAATGAAACTAGGCAGTGGAAACAGGAGGCCAGGCACAGGATACAGAATAGGAGATGAAGTACTTAATGAAACAGACAGAGAGAAAGATCTAGGAGTTGATATCACACCAAACCTGTCTCCTGAAGCCCACATAAAGAGAATAACGTCTGCGGCATATGCGAGGCTGGCTAACATCAGAACGGCGTTCAGGAACCTGTGTAAGGAATCATTCAGAATCTTGTACACCACATATGTAAGACCAATCCTGGAGTATGCGGCCCCAGCATGGAGCCCGTACCTTGTCAAGCACAAGACGAAGCTGGAAAAAGTCCAAAGGTATGCTACTAGACTAGTCCCAGAACTAAGAGGCATGAGTTATGAGGAAAGGCTGCGGGAAATGCACCTCACGACACTGGAAGACAGAAGAGTAAGGGGGGACATGATCACAACCTACAAAATCCTCAGGGGAATCGACCGGGTAAACAAGGATGAACTTTTCAACACTGGTGGGACGCGAACAAGGGGACACAGGTGGAAGCTGAGTACCCAAATGAGCCACAGAGACGTTAGAAAGAACTTTTTCAGTGTCAGAGTAGTTAGTAAATGGAATGCATTAGGAAGTGATGTGGTGGAGGCTGACTCCATTCACAGTTTCAAATGTAGATATGATAGAGCCCAATAGGCTCAGGAATCTGTACACCAGTTGATTGACGGTTGAGAGGCGGGACCAAAGAGCCAGAGCTCAACCCCCGCAAGCACAATTAGGTGAGTACACACAGGCCTCGTAGCCTGGTGGATAGCGCGCAGGACTCGTAATTCTGTGGCGCGGGTTCGATTCCCGCACGAGGCAGAAACAAATGGGCAAAGTTTCTTTCACCCTAAGTGCCCCTGTTACCTAGCAGTAAATAGGTACCTGGGAGTTAGTCAGCTGTCACGGGCTGCTTCCTGGGGTGTGTGTGTGTGTGTGTGTGTGTGTGTGTGGTGTGAAAAAAAAAAAAAAAAAAAAAAAAAAAAAAAAAAAAAAAAAAAAAAAGTAGTTAGTAAACAGTTGATTGACAGTTGAGAGGCGGGCCGAAAGAGCAAAGCTCAACCCCCGCAAGCACAAATAGGTGAGTACACACAAACAAAAGGCTGCGGGAAATGCACCTCACGACACAAGAAGACAGAAGAGTAAGGGGAAACGTGATCACTACCTACAAAATTCTCAGAGGAATTGACAGGGGTTAAAAAGAATAAACTGTTTAACACTGGTGATACGCGAACAAGGGGACACGGGCAGAAAGTGAGTACCCAAATGAGCCACAGGGACGTTAGAAAGAACTTTTTCAGTGTCAGTAGTTGACAAATGGAATGCATTAGGAAGTGATGTGGTGGAGGCTGACTCCATACACAGCTTCAAGTGTAGATATGATAGAGCCCAGTAGGCTCAGGAACCTGTACACCTGTTGATTGACAGTTGAGAGGCGGGACCAAAGAGCCGAAGCTCAACCCCCGCAAGCACATCTAGGTGAGTACACGAAAATAACATTACACTAAAGGCAAAGCCCAAGTCCAAACTGTTTCATATTCATATGAGGAGGAAGATGACTGTGAATGAGCAGTTATCAGACTTGACAAAAGTAAAGGATGACAGGGTAAATGATAAGGAGGTATGCGTTGAACTTAAAAGCTTTCAGGAAGTATTTTTGAGCTGAAAATTTGCCATTGGCGCTTAGAGCCCAAATTGAACGGAAAATTCTACAGGAAACCCTTACTGAAACAGCAACACCAGATTTGTACAGCAGTAACTGCAGAAACTGGATGTGATAAAAGCCGTGGAACCAGACAAAATATCGCCTTGGATACTAAACGAGGCAACTGAAGCATTGTGCAGCCCACTTGCCATGATACTTAACTCCTGACTACTGTAAAATGTCTAATGTGGTACCAATCTACAAGAAAGGTGGAAGACAGAAACCTGCACACCGATATAACTAAACTTTCCCTTGCAAGTTGCCAGAGGGAATGATCCGAAGCAGGCTACAAGAACTAAAACAGACCAAATGAACAAATCCACAAGGGCCGTGATGAGGGTTCGAACCTACGTCCGAGAGGATCCCAAACGCGCCTTAATCGACTGTGCTACAACATGGTTAAAAAAATTGCAACCAGGAGAAGAAAAGATCAATTTTGTCTCTAGGCACCACCACGGTTTTAGTAAAGAAAAACTGTTTGACAAACTTTCTTGAGTTTTTATAACAAGATGACAAAAATCAAACAAGAGAGAGAGAGAGGAATGGGTTAATTGCATATTCCTTGAGTGTAAGGAGGCATTTGGTACGGTCTCACATGAAAGACTCCTACTCGAACAAGAAAAGGAGGGCTGGCGTATCTGGGAGAGTCCTAAGGTGGGGGAGAATGTATCTTTCAGGAAAGAAGCAAAGGGTTACGTTGAGAGCAGAGACATCAGAGCGGAGGGAGGTTATGAGACGAGTACCACAAGGCTCGGTTCTAAGGCCTGTAATGTTTCTACTATATGGCAATGACCTGACATAGGAAATTGGTTCCTTCAAATCAATATTTGTATATGGTGCAAAATAATGAGATGAGTCAGGTCAGGAATAGCCTGATTCGTTCACCTGCTTGTACGTTCACCTGCTTGTACGCTCACCAGATTGTACGTTCACCTGCTTGTACGTTCACCTGATTGTACGTTCACCTGCTTGTACGCTCACCTGCTTGTACGCTCACCTGATTGTACGTTCACCTGCTTGTACGTTCACCTGCTTGTACGCTCACCTGCTTGTACGCTCACCTGCTTGTACGTTCACCTGCTTGTACGCTCACCTGCTTGTACGCTCACCTGCTTGTACGTTCACCTGCTTGTACGCTAACCTGCTTGTACATTCACCTGCTTGTACGCTCACCTGCTTGTACGCTCACCTGCTTGTACGTTCACCTGCTTGTACGCTCACCTGCTTGTACGTTCACCTGCTTGTGCGTTCACCTGCTTGTACGTTCACCTGCTTGTGCGTTCACCTGCTTGTACGTTCACCTGCTTGTGCGTTCACCTGCTTGTACGTTCACCTGCTTGTGCGTTCACCTGCTTGTACGCTCACCTGATTGTACGTTCACCTGCTTGTACGTTCACCTGCTTGTACGTTCACCTGCTTGTACGCTCACCTGCTTGTACGTTCACCTGCTTGTACGTTCACCTGCTTGTACGTTCACCTGCATGTACGCTCACCTGCTTGTACGTTCTCCTGCTTGTACGTTCACCTGCTTGTACGTTCTCCTCCTTGTACGTTCACCTGCTTGTACGCTCACCTGCTTGTACGCTCACCTGTTTGTAGTTCTCCTGCTTGTACGCTCACCTGCTTGTACGTTCTCCTGCTTGTACGCTCACCTGCTTGTACGCTCACCTGCTTGTACGTTCTCCTGCTTGTACGCTCACCTGCTTGTACGTTCTCCTGCTTGTACGCTCACCTGCTTGTACGTTCACCTGCTTGTACGTTCTCCTGCTTGTACGCTCACCTGCTTGTACGCTCACCTGCTTGTACGTTCTCCTGCTTGTACGCTCACCTGCTTGTACGTTCTCCTGCTTGTACGCTCACCTGCTTGTACGTTCACCTGCTTGTACGTTCACCTGCTTGTACGTTCACCTGCTTGTACGCTCACCTGCTTGTACGTTCTCCTGCTTGTACGCTCACCTGCTTGTACGTTCTCCTGCTTGTACGCTCACCTGCTTGTACGTTCACCTGCTTGTACGTTCTCCTGCTTGTACGCTCACCTGCTTGTACGTTCTCCTGCTTGCACGCTCACCTGCTTGTACGTTCTCCTGCTTGCACGCTCACCTGCTTGTACGTTCTCCTGCTTGTACGCTCACCTGCTTGTACGTTCTCCTGCTTGTACGCTCACCTGCTTGTACGTTCTCCTGCTTGTACGCTCACCTGCTTGTACGTTCACCTGCTTGTACGTTCTCCTGCTTGTACGCTCACCTGCTTGTACGTTCTCCTGCTTGTACGCTCACCTGCTTGTACGTTCTCCTGCTTGTACGCTCACCTGCTTGTACGTTCTCCTGCTTGTACGCTCACCTGCTTGTACGTTCTCCTGCTTGTACGCTCACCTGCTTGTACGCTAACCTGCTTGTACGTTCTCTTGCTTGTACGCTCACCTGCTTGTACGCTCACCTGCTTGTACGTTCTCCTGCTTGTACGCTCACCTGCTTGTACGTTCACCTGCTTGTACGTTCTCCTGCTTGTACGTTCACCTGCTTGTACGTTCACCTGCTTGTACGTTCACCTGCTTGTACGCTCACCTGCTTGTACGTTCACCTGCTTGTACGCTCACCTGCTTGTCAGGTGAGCATGTAAGCCCTCAAGAACACAGCCGGAGTAGTAGGCATCCTTCAGTCTCGGGAGACTATGGAGTTGCGCCCTAGTTGTCAATCCTGGAGCAGCGTCTGGTGTGACTGATGAGGCCAAGCCGAGAGTGGCAGTCCATCCCACACCGAGCACAAACGAAGTCCGATTCTGGTCTGTCGTCCTGGCTACCGGCTTTCCTTCTCTGTCTCTTTGCCTCCGATTCCTTGGCAAGTGACTCCTCGAACTTGGAGAGACCTCGTTGAACACAGCCGGTAAGCCCTAAAGAACACACACACACAATACCCCATAAAAGGTTGATGCATAAGCTGGAGAAACAGGCAGGAGTAACTGGTAGGGCGCTCCAGTAGATAAGGGAGTACCTAAGCAATAGGAAGCAGAGAGTTATAGTGAGGGGTGAGACCTCAGAATGGCGTGAAGTCACCAGTGGAGTCCCACAGGGCTCTGTACTTGGACCTATCCTGTTTCTGATATACGTAAATGATCTCTTAGAGGGTATATACTCATTCCTCTCAATGTTTACTGACGCCACCAAAATTATGAGAAGGATTAAGACAGAGGAGGACAGCTTGAGGCTTCAAGAAGACCTGGACAAGCTGCAGGAATGGTCGAACAAATGGCTGTTAGAGTTTAACCCAAGTAAATGTAATGTAATGAAGATAGGGGTAGGAAGCAGGAGACCAGATACAAGGTACCATTTGGGAGATGAAATACTTCAAGAGTCAGAGAGAGAGAAAGACCTGGGGGTTGATATCACGCCAGACCTGTCCCCTGAAGCTCATATCAAGAGGATAACATCAGCAGCATATGCCAGGTTGGCTAACATAAGAACGGCCTTTAGAAACTTGTGTAAGGAATCTTTCAGAACATTATATACCACATATGTCAGACGAATCCTGGAGTATGCGGCTCCAGCATGGAGTCCATATCTAGTCAAGCATAAGACTAAACTGGAAAAGGTTCAAAGGTTTGCCACCAGACTAGTACCCGAGCTGAGAGGTATGAGCTACGAGGAGAGACTACGGGAATTAAACCTCACTTCGCTGGAAGACAGAAGAGTTAGGGGGGACATGATCCCCACATTCAAGAATCTCAAGGGAATCGACAGGGTTGATAAAGACAGGCTGTTTAACACAAGGGGCACACGCACTAGGGGACACAGGTGGAAACTGAGTGCCAAATGAGCCACAGAGATATTAGAAAGAACTTTTTTAGTGTGAGAGTGGTTGACAAATGGAATGCATTAGGAAGTGATGTTATCTTATCTTGAGGTTATCTTGAGTTGATTTCGGGGCTTTAGTGTCCCCGCGGCCCGGTCCTTGACCAGGCCTCCACCCCCAGGAAGCAGCCCGTGACAGCTGACTAACACCCAGGTACCTATTTACTGCTAGGTAACAGGGGCATTCAGGGTGAAAGAAACTTTGCCCATTTGTTTCTGCCTCGTGCGGGAATCGAACCCGCGCCACAGAATTACGAGTCCTGCGCGCTATCCACCAGGCTACGAGGCCCCCTCGAAGACAGGCAGTGGAGCTGGTGGAGGCAGACTCCATACACAGTTTCAAGTGTAGATATGATAGAGCCCAATAGGCTCAGGAACCTGTACACCTGTTGATTGACTGTTGAGAGGCGGGACCAAAGAGCCAGAGCTCAACCCCCGCAAGCACAATTAGGTGAGTACAACTAGGTGAGTACAACTAGATGAGTACAAGACAAAATTAGAAAAGATTCAGAGGTATGCCACCAGATTAGTCCCAGAACTAAGAGGTATGAGCTACGAGGAAAGGCTAAGGGAGCTGAACCTCACGTCCCTGGAAGACAGAAGAGTAAGGGAAGACATGATAACTACCTACAAAATTCTCAAGGGATTTGACACGGTGGATAAAGACAAACTATTTAACACGGGTGGAATACGAAGAAGGGGGACACAGGTGGACACTTAATACCCAAATGAGCCACAGAGACATGAGAAAGATTTTTTTAGTGTCAGAGTAATTAACATGTGGAATGCACTAGGAAGTGTTGTGGTGGAGGCTGACTCCATACACAGTTTCAAATATAGGCATGATAGAGCCCAGTAGGCTCAGGAATCTGTACACCAGTTGAGAAGCGGGACCAAAGAGACAAAGCTCAACACCCGCAAGCACAACTAGGTGAGTACACACACACACACATACACACACACACACACACACACATACACACACACACACACACACACACACACACACACACACACACACACACACACACACACACATACACACACACACACACACACAAACTTGAGAGGCAGGCAGGAGTAAGCGGAAAGGCCCTAGCATGGGTGAGGAACTACCTAACAGGAAGGAGCCAGAGGGTAATGGTAAGGGACAAGAAGTCGGACTGGCGAACAGTAACGAATGGAGTACCTCAAGGATCGGTGCTGGGCCCAATCCTCTTTCTAATTTACGTAAATGATATGTTTACAGGAGTGGAATCATACATGTCAATGTTTGCGGATGACGCAAAATTAATGAGAAGAGTTGTGACAGATGAGGATTGTAGGATCCTCCAAGAGGACTTAAACAGGTTGCAGAGATGGTCAGGGAAATGGTTACTGGAGTTCAACACCAGTAAATGTAAAGTTATGGAAATGGGATCAGGTGATAGACGACCAAAAGGACAGTACACAATGAAGGGTAACTGCCTACCTGTAACGATTCGAGAAAGAGACCTGGGAGTGGATGTGACACCTAATCTAACTCCTGAGGCACATATAAATAGGATAACGACAGCAGCGTACTCTACACTGGCGAAAATTAGAACTTCATTCAGAAACCTAAGTGAGGAGGCTTTTAGGGCGCTTTACACTGCCTACGTAAGACCCGTCTTAGAGTATGCCGTGCCATCATGGAGCCCCCACCTGAAGAAACACATAAGGAAACTAGAGAAGGTTCAGAGGTTTGCGACGAGGCTTGTCCCAGAGTTACGAGGGATGGGATATGAAGAACGTCTGAGGGAACTGAACCTTACGACACTAGAGAAAAGAAGGGAGAGAGGAGATATGATAGGAACATATAAAATACTCATGGGAATTGACAAAGTGGAAATAGATGAAGTGTTCACACGTAATAATAACAGAACGAGGGGACATGGGTGGAAACTGGAAATTCAGATGAGTCACAGAGATGTTGGGAAGTTTTCTTTTAGCGTGAGAGTAGTGGAAAAATGGAATGCACTTTGGGAACAGGTTCTGGAAGCAAATACTATTCATACTTTTAAAATTAGGTATGATAGGGAAATGGGACAGGAGTCATTGCTGTAAACAACCGATGGCTAGAAAGGCGGGATCCAAGAGCCAAGCTCGATCCTGCAAGCACAAATAGGTGAGTACAAATAGGTGAGTACACACACACACACACACACACACACACACACACACGAGAGACGACCCAGAGACTCAGCTAGACAACTACCGGCCAACCAAACAAGCAGTGGTGGTGGTGATCCCGTGTAGCCGTAACCCACATGTAGTAGTCTGGTGGCTTAGAGACGTGAGTGTACCCGCGAGCAAGGCCAACACTGAGTGGGAGGCGCGGGTGGGGAACGGGGTCAGGTGACAGGTGGGAGACAGGTGAACACGAGAGCGGACGCGGGATGACAGGTGCACCCCAGACACCCAGACGGCACACCAAGGCCACAGTGGTTCATCCCTTGCACACACGCACGCACTCACGCACGCACGCGCAGACTATATACGGTTTCAAATGTTGATATGACAGAGGGCGATAGGCGCAAGGTCTCCAACACTAGGTGACTGGCTGTCGAGATGCGGGACCAAATAGGTCACACACAACCTTCACATTATGTGAAAGAACAATTCTGTGATAAAGGCATTAAACATTACGGAACTGAAAAGACATTAAAGTGTGACATCTTGGGCAGTTGTGGATCGAAAATTGTCACCAGAGGAGTATATAAAGGTTTGCTAAGAGAGTATGCTAAGCTTTCCAACTTTAGATTCCTTTTATAATACACAAGCGGGATAATATTAAAAATGGTTCACGACCTTCGTGAGACCAAAACTGTAATATGCAGCGGATGTATGGTGACCATATCTCAAGAAGCACATTAATAAACTTGAGAAAGTGCAAACACATACTACTAAATGGCCTCCGGAATAGAAGACAAGAGCTATGAGGAGAGACTAGAGGTGTTAAACATGTCAAAGATAGAAGAAAATGAGGTGATATGATCACGACATACAAAATAGTAACAAAAATCTTAAAAATTGAACGTAGAAAGTCCTTAAAAAATGCAACGCAGTTTTTATAATGAAAAAGGTTATAGATTCAAGCTAAGAAAATAAAGTGTAAAAATAACAAAATAGAAAGTTCTATTTTTTTAAACATCGTGGTAGACGGTTGGAACAAGCTAAGTGAGAAAGTGGTGGAGGCTAAAACCATCAGTAGTTCCAAAGCGTTATACGATAAAGAGTACTGGGAAGACGGGACACAACAAGCGGAGCTCTCATCCTGTAATTACACTTAGATAATCTCACACACACTAGAAGTTGTACCCGGCAATTCCTGGGAAAGTCTCCCTCACTCCCCCCTTATTTTCCCCTATCACCCAGGTCCCACCTCTTTTCCCATATTCACTTTCCTGTTCCCTTCTACCTTCCTATCCCCCCTTCCTCCTCACTCATCTGCCAACAACCGCCTGCAACCTTGATCAGATAGAAACTTATATGTATGTACAAGTAAATCATGCAAATGTGCGGGTAAACGGCGGGGTAACATAACTCTACGGACAACACATCCCCGATTTAATTTTCAACTTTTATATAAATAAAAATGGAAATGTTCGTTTGTGCATAACCGCTAATCTCCGAAAGTTCTTCACCGATTGCTTTGAAATTTTCACACAACGTTCCATTCGCATCCGAGCAGGTTTTTATATACTTACTATATAGATGTCACGTCTGTGACGGTAAAACAAAACATGCTTTTTCTGAAAAACTGTTTTTTCATGTGAGTGAAATCTTCGAAACCTCTTTACTGATTGCTTTGAAATTTTGACACAACGTTGCATTCGAATAGGCGCGTCTTTTAATATATCTACTATATAGATGCCACCCCTGTGACAGGTTAAAAGTTGCGTTTTTGAAAAACAGCGCCATCTGTTGCACATAATAGCAACATGCACGCTATACTAAATATGTCACGTCTCATCTTCTCGTTTCCCATTTCAATGTTTCCGATTGCATTGATAAATTTTGTTTTCATAGATTTCGATTTATTTTATTTTTTAATGAATTATTTTGTGTGACATTGTGTTGGAATTGAGCTGTGTTGTTTACCATACCATTCATTTCGTAAGTATAAAGGTTTGCTAAGAGAGTATGCTAAGCTTTCCAACTTTAGATTCCTTTTATAATACACAAGCGGGATAATATTAAAAATGGTTCACGACCTTCGTGAGACCAAAACTGTAATATGCAGCGGATGTATGGTGACCATATCTCAAGAAGCACATTAATAAACTTGAGAAAGTGCAAACACATACTACTAAATGGCCTCCGGAATAGAAGACAAGAGCTATGAGGAGAGACTAGAGGTGTTAAACATGTCAAAGATAGAAGAAAATGAGGTGATATGATCACGACATACAAAATAGTAACAAAAATCTTAAAAATTGAACGTAGAAAGTCCTTAAAAAATGCAACGCAGTTTTTATAATGAAAAAGGTTATAGATTCAAGCTAAGAAAATAAAGTGTAAAAATAACAAAATAGAAAGTTCTATTTTTTTAAACATCGTGGTAGACGGTTGGAACAAGCTAAGTGAGAAAGTGGTGGAGGCTAAAACCATCAGTAGTTCCAAAGCGTTATACGATAAAGAGTACTGGGAAGACGGGACACAACAAGCGGAGCTCTCATCCTGTAATTACACTTAGATAATCTCACACACACTAGAAGTTGTACCCGGCAATTCCTGGGAAAGTCTCCCTCACTCCCCCCTTATTTTCCCCTATCACCCAGGTCCCACCTCTTTTCCCATATTCACTTTCCTGTTCCCTTCTACCTTCCTATCCCCCCTTCCTCCTCACTCATCTGCCAACAACCGCCTGCAACCTTGATCAGATAGAAACTTATATGTATGTACAAGTAAATCATGCAAATGTGCGGGTAAACGGCGGGGTAACATAACTCTACGGACAACACATCCCCGATTTAATTTTCAACTTTTATATAAATAAAAATGGAAATGTTCGTTTGTGCATAACCGCTAATCTCCGAAAGTTCTTCACCGATTGCTTTGAAATTTTCACACAACGTTCCATTCGCATCCGAGCAGGTTTTTATATACTTACTATATAGATGTCACGTCTGTGTCGGTAAAACAAAACATGCTTTTTCTGAAAAACTGTTTTTTCATGTGAGTGAAATCTTCGAAACCTCTTTACTGATTGCTTTGAAATTTTGACACAACGTTGCATTCGAATAGGCGCGTCTTTTAATATATCTACTATATAGATGCCACCCCTGTGACAGGTTAAAAGTTGCGTTTTTGAAAAACAGCGCCATCTGTTGCACATAATAGCAACATGCACGCTATACTAAATATGTCACGTCTCATCTTCTCGTTTCCCATTTCAATGTTTCCGATTGCATTGATAAATTTTGTTTTCATAGATTTCGATTTATTTTATTTTTTAATGAATTATTTTGTGTGACATTGTGTTGGAATTGAGCTGTGTTGTTTACCATACCATTCATTTCGTAAGTATAAGTATAGATGACACACCTATGACACGTAAAACTATGCTTTTCTTGAAAAACAGCACCATCTGTTGCATGTAAGAGCAACACACATGCTGTACTAAATATGTTACAATTCCATTTCAATGTTTCTGATTGCATTGATAAATTGAATTTTCGTAGATTTTGATTTATTTTCATTTTGATTTAATTATTTTGTGTGAATTGCATTGGAATAGATCTGTGTTGTTTACCATACAGTTCATTTTGTAAGTATAGTTTATTTTTTTATTTTTTTCATATTTTCATTTAATTTTTTAACTGTTTTTCTTATATTTCAGTGATGGGAACATCAGACCATTTGGGAAGGCATCGGACGAGGGAGTGGGGAATGGTGGGGATGACGAGGGGACGGAAGCGAGAGATTGTGGGGAGGACGAGGGGACGGAAGTGAGAGAAGGTGGGGAGGACGAGGGGACGGAAGTGAGAGATGGTGGAGAGGACGAGGGGACAAGGGATGGGGTAATGGTGCGAACAAGGAGATGGGGAATGGAGAATAGTGGGGAGGACAAAGGGACAGGGGAGTGGGGCATGGTGGGAGGGAAGATGGGATTGTGGAGTGGGGAATGGTTGAGAGGACGAGGAGACGGGTGATGGGGGAATGGTGGGGAGGACTGGGGGACAGGGAAGGTTGCTGAGCCACAGCAACGCGTGGCCGGGTACTGCTAGTACAGTATAAAATCAAACAGGCCACCACGTTAGAAAGGTTAAATATCTCAAAAGGAATCCACGTGGAAATAGCAGTTCGGTTATATAGACTACGTCTAGGTTACAGCTGCAACTGGGAGACTGGTGAACCACGACAGAGGGAATACATCTGCCAAACAATCACAGAAACGCCCCTACTTGACTATCTCCTGGAATGTGACGCAACCAACGACCTTAGAAGAGGTTTAAGAGTCCCTGAATCTTGCAGTAACCACCCTGAAGCCATCAACACTGCCACTCTTCTGGTCAAAAAGGGTGTCCAGCAGCTGGACACAATCATAAATACTGTCAAGCACTATCCTCCCCCACGATAGCAGCCTGACGATTAAAAGCGACCTCAGCACACAGTATACATTTACTAAACAAAAAATCTACCACTTACGGGCTATTGATGCCCGTGCCACCTCTTGGGTGGCTTCATCATCAACCAACTTGTAGCTTACGTGCTCACTATAGCCCGAGCTACAAGGACATTTCTTTCTGAGTAGCTAAATCTAAAACTACAAACGACGAACTTGTCGCTGGCCTCGGACTTGTAGCCCAGAGACACTTGAAGATGTTACAGGATCAAATACCACATTCACTCCAAACATCTACCACCTACGGGCTACTCGTGCCCATGCCCCATCTTGGGGTGGCTTAATCTTCATCAACCAACCAACTTGTATCCATTCAAACTGTGCCTTTGATAATGTTAACAAGGGTTAATGAAACACATGTCTTAGCGTCTGGCCAAATCAAATTTATAAATGAACACTGCAGAGTTAATTTCTCACTTCCTTTTCAAGTGAAAAAAAATTTAGAGAAGGTTCTGGATAAAATAATTGATCTCAACCTTTCTGTCATATTCAATAATATATATATATATATATATATATATATATATATATATATATATATATATATATATATATATATATATATATATATATATATATATATATATATATTTCCATTTTACATCCTATTTCAAACGGCTTGTTCATTTTATAAACTGATCTCATTTGGATGAAATGAGTATTCAGACTCCTTTCCATTTTTCAATTTTAATGCCTGGGTGAATAATTGGATTGGACATGGTTGAATCATATCATCTCGTTTTATCCAGCAAATGTCGTCCCTTTCTGGAAAACTGATTGTGTTTGGTATTTCCAGAGATCTTAGGAAACTCATTTTGAAATCACACCATTTTTCTGAAATCTCTGATTATTCCTAACCATATTTTACTATCATACCTACATGAAATATGTTAACCACATTGATACGCAGTATCTATTTTTATACACGACTCATTCTGGTCAACTTATTGTAAATACTGAATAATGTTCAGAGTCATACGTTTGGAAAGTCTCTGTATTTAAATCATGGACGGGCGAATTATTTTATGCATGCCTCTTTCTCACTTCACTGGAATATATTTCTTGAAGCTATTGGAGAAGAAAGCAGGTATGGCACACACAAGGCTCTTGGCGTGTGTGTGTCCTGCATCAGAGACCTGGAGGTGAGCCTTCCTCACACGTATATTGTCGCTCCTCCTATACCATCACATGTATTCTTGTCGTCACCTCTCACACAGAAATACCTCTCAGCTTCAACACCAAAATCTTCATGATTGTGTACATTTATATAACTGTTCACATTTTGATATTGCCTCCACAGCCATCACAATAGCAAATTACACTTTTTTCACATTAGGGAACCTTTTTTGGACACCTTTAATTATGTACTGTTAAGAAGTATATACTGATCAAATTTTTTTTGACCAGAATGCTAGTTGAGCATTTAAGACAGTCGTTAATACAGTAACTACTATGCATCAATCCTACAATCTTCTTACTATACATTACAAATAAATGAAGTGTTGCCTGATGGTTTGTCCAGTGAAAATTTTGAGACACTTCGTGTGAGATGACGGAAGACTTATGAAAACAAGAACACGCACTCTCTTGGCCAGTAGTGTGTCCTTGGTGTTCATTTGTTATCTCTGACATTTAGCGATATAGTGATAACGTGTGAGGGAAAAATTCCGTCTGAAAGAATGTCTGTGAAATCATCAGTTGATGCTGTATGGGTTTCCAGAGTTGATGGATCCGCAGTAGTCCATTAAACATATTCTACATGGTCTCTGTTAATACTGACACTATTAAGTCAGCAATACCTTTATTACCACGACAATCCCGGCAACAATGTAGCAGGCACTAGGAACTGTTGACACCAACACTTTTATCCTTATGAGTATAATATGTGGTGCCATTCTCACTACATATAGAACCACCACCAGTCTTGGAGTCTGGTGACAAGTGCACACACACACAAACTCGCTGTGTTCCATTGCCCTCCACCAAAGGCACATCATTTTGGTGGTAAACCTGCAAAATATGAAAATCCTTCGCTAGTATCAATTTCTCTATATCTTTCATATTTTTTCTCTACATCTTCCAATAAATGCAACAACGATCATAAAAACACCGAGCAAATTATACGGGAAACCCCACATTGAAGAATATAAGACTGCTAAACGCGTTTTCCACCGTCAGGTCTTGTCTACCTCTCATGAAGACCTGACGCACGAAAGCGCATTCACCACGCGTCTAGTTTTCAATGTGGTTTTTCCAGCATATCTCTCTCTCTCTCTCTCACTTTATACATATATATTGTGATAATAATCTCTTTCAAGAGAGATTGAGCCTGCTCTTCCCTACATAAAGTTATTTACACATATACAAGAATAAGATGCTACCTTCAAGATACGTCCACCAGTAGCACAAAACGTTTTGACCAGGAGGCAAAACGTACCCTAAACCCCCCCCCTCCACACTCCCTCCATGCCGGCTCGCCCGTCGTCAACCAGCAAACTACCATTCCAGCCTGCCTGCTTCTGATTGGTGACCCGCCGTCTGCACACCTGCACCTCAGCGCCCTCTACCTAAGTCGGTGTCTGGGCTTGAACCAGCCATTGAAGTCAGAATATCCTTGTGCTCTCAAGCTGTGAACAACCAACTGATACACGTCCTGTTTATTGGTGGAGGTTCCCAGCTAGCGCTATATTCTCAGCACCTGTTTATGTCATTTTGTCTTTATATTATTCCTAGAGTAATTTATCCCTGTTCTTAATGTTTATGACTTGTTTGTTTGCACTGTACATAGCCAAGGGATTGTCTTTGTTTTTAAATTTGCTTTCCAGTTAATTAAAGTTTCATTGTTCATACTATGTGTTTTGCGTGTCTTCCCTTACTCTACCACAGACAACAGCCAAGCAGTCGCTTTTTTTTTGTAAATGTGACAGGCATTGACACCAGCCATTAGGAGGACTGTTGAACATTTACACTCCTACACTTTCCCGTCACAATATATATATATATATATATATATATATATATATATATATATATATATATATATATATATATATATATATATATGCACACCAATTGTTTTAAGCTACCCAGCAAGAGACACTTGTGTTAGTAATCATTCTGACCAATATCTTTATTTCTGACACTGACACAATCATTTACCTCCACAGATCCGATTTCTTCTTCCGCATTGAAAAATGTGATTTGTAATGATAATTTTGTTAATTTTCAGTCAATTCAAATCACTATTTGCAAGATTTACAGTGAAATACTGTACCGAGAGAAATTTTTTAGACTGATATTTGTACACCTGTGATTAGGCTTAACTCAAATAGGTCAATTTTGAAAATATTGATCAACCTTCGGTGAAATCCCATGAAACATATATATAATGCCCTAATTTTTGTATACATAAATTTTAAGTGGTCTTCATAACAATATCAATTTGGTACGTGAAATATAATATTTGAATGCACTTGCAATGTATCTTCTGGCTCAATTATGAGTAGATGAATTTGAAAATGAGGTATTCTCGCCATTTCCACCCCCCCCCCCTCCATCCAAAAAATAAAATATATAGGGTTATCTTGAGATGATTTCGGGGCTTTTAGTGTCTCCGCGGCTCGGTCCTCGACCAAACCTCCACCCCCAGGAAGCAGCCCGTGACAGCTGACTAACACCCAGGTACCTATTTTACTGCTAAGTAACAGGGGCATAAGGTGAAAGAAACTGCCCATTATTTCTCGCCGGCGCCCGGGATCGAACCCGGGACCACGGGATCACAAGTCCAGCGTGCTGTCCGCTCGGCCGACCGGCTCCCTCTAACTTTTGAACCAAAGTCGGATTTACCTGATACTTGGATATTTGGGCTGTGAGTAGAGAGAAAGATATAGATGTTGTTATATGTACCCGGGGTGGAGTCAGGCCCCGGGGCGGGCTTGGGGAGTGCTGGAACCCCACCAACCCCATCCAGGTACAGATACTCTTACTGCAAGGGTTATGGGCTTTATTTCACATTTTCTTCTATATTCCATCATGGAATATCCCAGGTGTGGAGTGACACCAGGTGTGGCGTGCACCCTAGGTGCCGTGGAGTGCACCCTAGGTGCCGTGGCGTGCACCCTAGGTGCCGTGGAGTGCACCCTAGGTGCCGTGGAGTGCACCCTAGGTGCCGTGGAGTGCACCCTAGGTGCCGTGGAGTGCACCCTAGGTGCCGCGCACTCCACCACTGACCTCACACATGACGCCACCAGTTCTCTCAGTGTTTCCCTCCTCGGGTGTCTGGAGGCTATACTTAATTTAGCTCAGTTTGTATACGTGTCTCCGGTGACATTATTCATGTGTTCCCTTTGGTGATAAAGTTGGCGTCGTGACAAGTGCCAGGCTGTCCTCCTGTGGTCGCCTTGCACGCACCTGCACGCACCTCCTGCCTCTCACCCTCACGCACCTCCTGCCTCGCACCCTCACGCACCTCCTGCCTCGCACCTGCACGCACCTCCTGCCTCGCACCTGCACGCACCTCCTGCCTATCACCTGCACGCACCTCCTGCCTCTCACCTGCACGCACCTCCTGCCTCTCACCTGCACGCACCTCCTGCCTCTCACCTGCACGCACCTCCTGCCTCGCACCCTCACGCACCTCCTGCCTCTCACCTGCACGCACCTCCTGCCTCGCACCTGCACGCACCTCCTGCCTCGCACCTGCACGCACCTCCTGCCTCGCACCCTCACGCACCTCCTGCCTCTCACCTGCACGCACCTCCTGCCTCGCACCTGCACGCACCTCCTGCCTCGCACCTGCACGCACCTCCTGCCTCGCACCTGCACGCACCTCCTGCCTCTCACCTGCACGCACCTCCTGCCTCTCACCTGCACGCACCTCCTGCCTCTCACCTGCACGCACCTCCTGCCTCGCACCCTCACGCACCTCCTGCCTCTCACCTGCACGCACCTCCTGCCTCGCACCTGCACGCACCTCCTGCCTCGCACCTGCACGCACCTCCTGCCTCGCACCTGCACGCACCTCCTGCCTCTCACCTGCACGCACCTCCTGCCTCTCACCTGCACGCACCTCCTGCCTCTCACCTGCACGCACCTCCTGCCTCGCACCCTCACGCACCTCCTGCCTCTCACCTGCACGCACCTCCTGCCTCGCACCTGCACGCACCTCCTGCCTCTCACCTGCACGCACCTCCTGCCTCTCACCTGCACGCACCTCCTGCCTCTCACCTGCACGCACCTCCTGCCTCTCACCTGCACGCACCTCCTGCCTCTCACCTGCACGCACCTCCTGCCTCGCACCCTCACGCACCTCCTGCCTCGCACCCTCACGCACCTCCTGCCTCTCACCTGCACGCACCTCCTGCCTCTCACCTGCACGCACCTCCTGCCTCTCACCTGCACGCACCTCCTGCCTCTCACCTGCACGCACCTCCTGCCTCGCACCCTCACGCACCTCATGCCTCTCACCTGCACGCACCTCCTGCCTCTCACCCTCACGCACCTCCTGCCTCGCACCCTCACGCACCTCCTGCCTCTCACCCTCACGCACCTCCTGCCTCTCACCTGCACGCACCTCCTGCCTCGCACCCTCACGCACCTCCTGCCTCTCACCTGCACGCACCTCCTGCCTCTCACCTGCACGCACCTCCTGCCTCGCACCCTCACGCACCTCCTGCCTCTCACCTGCACGCACCTCCTGCCTCTCACCCTCACGCACCTCCTGCCTCTCACCTGCACGCACCTCCTGCCTCGCACCCTCACGCACCTCCTGCCTCGCACCCTCACGCACCTCCTGCCTCGCACCCTCACGCACCTCCTGCCTCTCACCCTCACGCACCTCCTGCCTCTCACCTGCACGCACCTCCTGCCTCTCACCCTCACGCACCTCCTGCCTCTCACCCTCACGCACCTCATGCCTCGCACCCTCACGCACCTCCTGCCTCTCACCTGCACGCACCTCCTGCCTCTCACCCTCACGCACCTCCTGCCTCTCACCCTCACGCACCTCCTGCCTCTCACCCTCACGCACCTCCTGCCTCTCACCTGCACGCACCTCCTGCCTCGCACCCTCACGCACCTCCTGCCTCTCACCTGCACGCACCTCCTGCCTCGCACCCTCACGCACCTCCTGCCTCTCACCCTCATGCACCTCCTGCCTCTCACCTGCACGCACTTCCTGCCTCTCACCCTCACGCACCTCCTGCCTCTCACCCTCACGCACCTCCTGCCTCTCACCTGCACGCACCTCCTGCCTCTCACCCTCACGCACCTCCTGCCTCTCACCCTCACGCACCTCCTGCCTCTCACCCTCACGCACCTCCTGCCTCTCACCCTCACGCACCTCCTGCCTCTCACCTGCACGCACCTCCTGCCTCGCACCCTCACGCACCTCATGCCTCTCACTCTCACGCACCTCCTGCCTCTCACCCTCACGCACCTCCTGCCTCTCACCTGCACGCACCTCCTGCCTCTCACCTGCACGCACCTCCTGCCTCTCACCTGCACGCACCTCCTGCCTCGCACCCTCACGCACCTCCTGCCTCTCACCTGCACGCACCTCCTGCCTCTCACCTGCACGCACCTCCTGCCTCTCACCCTCACGCACCTCCTGCCTCTCACCTGCACGCACCTCCTGCCTCTCACCCTCACGCACCTCCTGCCTCTCACCCTCACGCACCTCCTGCCTCGCACCCTCACGCACCTCCTGCCTCTCACCCTCACGCACCTCCTGCCTCTCACCTGCACGCACCTCCTGCCTCGCACCCTCACGCACCTCATGCCTCGCACCCTCACGCACCTCCTGCCTCTCACCTGCACGTACCTCCTGCCTCGCACCCTCACGCACCTCCTGCCTCTCACCTGCACGCACCTCCTGCCTCTCACCCTCACGCACCTCCTGCTTCTCACCCTCACGCACATCATGCCTCGCACCCTCACGCACCTGCCTCTCACCTGCACGCACCTCCTGCCTCTCACCCTCACGCACCTCCTGCCTCTCACCTGCACGCACATCCTGCCTCTCACCTGCACGCACCTCCTGCCTCGCACCCTCACGCACCTCCTGCCTCTCACCTGCACGCACCTCCTGCCTCTCACCTGCACGCACCTCCTGCCTCTCACCCTCACGCACCTCCTGCCTCTCACCTGCACGCACCTCCTGCCTCTCACCTGCACGCACCTCCTGCCTCTCACCTGCACGCACCTCCTGCCTCGCACCCTCACGCACTTCCTGCCTCTCACCCTCACGCACCTCCTGCCTCTCATCTGCACGCACCTCCTGCCTCTCACCCTCACGCACCTCCTGCCTCTCACCTGCACGCACCTCCTGCCTCGCACCCTCACGCACCTCCTGCCTCTCACCTGCACGCACCTCCTGCCTCGCACCCTCACGCACCTCATGCCTCGCACCCTCACGCACCTCCTGCCTCTCACCTGCACGCACCTCCTGCCTCGCACCCTCACGCACCTCCTGCCTCTCACCTGCACGCACCTCCTGCCTCTAACCTGCACGCACCTCCTGCCTCTCACCTGCACGCACCTCCTGCCTCTCACCTGCACGCATCTCCTGCCTCGCACCTGCACGCACCTCCTGCCTCTAACCTGCACGCACCTCCTGCCTCTCACCTGCACGCACCTCCTGCCTCTCACCTGCACGCATCTCCTGCCTCGCACCTGCACGCACCTCCTGCCTCGCACCCTCACGCACCTCCTGCCTCTCACCCTCACGCACCTCCTGCCTCTCACCTGCACGCACCTCCTGCCTCGCACCCTCACGCACCTCATGCCTCTCACCTGCACGCACCTCCTGCCTCGCACCCTCAGGCACCTCCTGCCTCTCACCTGCACGCACCTCCTGCCTCTCACCCTCACGCACCTCCTGCCTCTCACTCTCACGCACCTCCTGCCTCTCACCTGCACGCACCTCCTGCCTCTCACCCTCACGCACCTCCTGCCTCTCACCCTCACGCACCTCCTGCCTCTCACCCTCACGCACCTCCTGCCTCTCACCCTCACGCACCTCCTGCCTCTCACCCTCACGCACCTCCTGCCTCTCACCCTCACGCACCTCCTGCCTCTCACCTGCACGCACCTCCTGCCTCTCACCCTCACGCACCTCCTGCCTCTCACCTGCACGCACCTCCTGCCTCGCACCTGCACGCACCTCCTGTCTCATGACTGCATTTCTTCCTCGTTAAACTCCAAAAGCCATTACCTGACTACTGACTGGGCTTGTTTGGGTCCGCGTGCAGCACATTCACACCTTACTCTCAGCACCTTGGCTTTACCTGCACACATCTACACACACACACAAGTTACTTAAAGACACCCAGGGTACAAATACCCTAAACTACTCTATCCTTTTGAGATGTATTTTATTGTCTCAATAAACGTACCTGAACGTGATCTGTGACACGATAGTACCTCACCAAGGTCACTATTCTTCCCGTCTCGCCCTCCTCACTATAATCCCTGTCTCGCCCTCCTCACTATAATCCCTGTCTCGCCCTCCTCACTATAATCCCTGTCTCGCCCTCCTCACTATAATCCCTATCTCGCCCTCCTCACTATAATCCCTGTCTCGCCCTCACTATAATCCCTGACATACTTAAAACAGCGAAGATCACGCCACTTCACAAAGGTGATAGTATAGCAGATGTAAAAAAAATATTGACCAATAGCTCTAACCTCACACATAAAAAATCTTTGAGTGTTAAGATGACAAATGACATGGACTCACAACATGCACATAA
Organism: Procambarus clarkii; assembly: GCF_040958095.1. Lineage (NCBI taxonomy): Eukaryota > Metazoa > Arthropoda > Malacostraca > Decapoda > Cambaridae > Procambarus > Procambarus clarkii. Next base: position 20,395,735 of record NC_091223.1, on the reverse strand, counting down.
CCGAGGACAAGACGGGTTGAGAACAGGGCGCTCCTGCCTCTCTCAGTTGCTTGATCACTATAACATGGCTGCAGGTGCCACACAAGACCACCAAAACACAGACCTAATATACACACTCTTGGCAAAAGCTTCCAACAAATGTGACCAGGGACCATGTGACCAGGGTCCATGTGACCAGGGACCATGTGACCAGGGACCAGGGTCCATGTGTCCAGGGTCCATGTGACCAGGGTCCATGTGACCAGGGACCATGTGACCAGGGTCCAGGGTCCATGTGTCCAGGGTCCATGTGACCAGGAACCAGGGACCATGTGACCAGGGACCATGTGACCCGGGTCCATGTGACCAGGGTCCATGTGACCAGGGTCCATGTGACCAGGGTCCATGTGACCAGGAACCAGGGACCATGTGACCAGGGACCATGTGACCAGGGACCATGTGACCAGGGTCCATGTGACCAGGGTCCATGTGACCAGGGACCATGTGACCAGGGACCATGTGACCAGGGTCCATGTGACCAGGGACCAGGGTCCATGTGACCAGGGTCCATGTGACCAGGGTCCATGTGACCAGGGTCCATGTGACCAGGGACCAGGGTCCATGTGTCCAGGGTCCATGTGACCAGGGTCCATGTGACCAGGGTCCATGTGACCAGGGACCATGTGACCAGGGTCCATGTGACCAGGGACCAGGGTCCATGTGACCAGGGACCAGGGTCCATGTGACCAGGGTCCATGTGACCAGGGACCATGTGACCAGGGTCCATGTGACCAGGGACCATGTGACCAGGGACCATGTGACCAGGGACCATGTGACCAGGGTCCATGTGACCAGGGACCATGTGACCAGGGACCATGTGACCAGGGACCATGTGACCAGGGACCATGTGACCAGGGACCATGTGACCAGGGACCATGTGACCAGGGTCCATGTGACCAGGGTCCATGTGACCAGGGTCCATGTGACCAGGGTCCATGTGACCAGGGTCCATGTGACCAGGGACCATGTGACCAGGGACCATGTGACCAGGGACCATGTGACCAGGGACCATGTGACCAGGGTCCATGTGACCAGGGTCCATGTGACCAGGGACCAGGGTCCATGTGACCAGGGACCATGTGACCAGGGACCATGTGACCAGGGACCATGTGACCAGGGTCCATGTGACCAGGGTCCATGTGACCAGGGTCCATGTGACCAGGGTCCATGTGACCAGGGACCATGTGACCAGGGACCATGTGACCAGGGACCATGTGACCAGGGTCCATGTGACCAGGGTCCATGTGACCAGGGACCAGGGTCCATGTGACCAGGGACCATGTGACCAGGGTCCATGTGACCAGGGTCCATGTGACCAGGGACCATGTGACCAGGGACCAGGGTCCATGTGACCAGGGACCATGTGACCAGGGTCCATGTGACCAGGGACCATGTGACCAGGGACCATGTGACCAGGGTCCATGTGACCAGGGACCATGTGACCAGGGTCCATGTGACCAGGGACCATGTGACCAGGGACCATGTGACCAGGGTCCATGTGACCAGGGACCATGTGACCAGGGACCATGTGACCAGGGTCCATGTGACCAGGGTCCATGTGACCAGGGACCATGTGACCAGGGTCCATGTGACCAGGGACCATGTGACCAGGGTCCATGTGACCAGGGTCCATGTGACCAGGGTCCATGTGACCAGGGACCATGTGACCAGGGACCATGTGACCAGGGTCCATGTGACCAGGGACCATGTGACCAGGGTCCATGTGACCAGGGACCATGTGACCAGGGACCATGTGACCAGGGACCATGTGACCAGGGACCAGGGTCCATGTGACCAGGGTCCATGTGACCAGGGACCATGTGACCAGGGACCAAGGACCATGTGACCAGGGACCATGTGACCAGGGACCATGTGACCAGGGACCAGGGACCATGTGACCAGGGACCATGTGACCAGGGACCATGTGACCAGGGACCATGTGACCAGGGTCCATGTGACCAGGGTCCATGTGACCAGGGACCATGTGACCAGGGACCATGTGACCAGGGACCATGTGACCAGGGACCATGTGACCAGGGTCCATGTGACCAGGTACCATGTGACCAGGGTCCATGTGACCAGGGACCATGTGACCAGGGACCATGTGACCAGGGACCATGTGACCAGGGTCCATGTGACCAGGGTCCATGTGACCAGGGTCCATGTGACCAGGGACCATGTGACCAGGGACCATGTGACCAGGGACCATGTGACCAGGGTCCATGTGACCAGGGACCATGTGACCAGGGTCCATGTGACCAGGGTCCATGTGACCAGGGACCATGTGACCAGGGACCATGTGACCAGGGTCCATGTGACCAGGGACCATGTGACCAGGGTCCATGTGACCAGGGACCATGTGACCAGGGACCATGTGACCAGAGACCATGTGACCAGGGACCATGTGACCAGGGACCATGTGACCAGGGACCAGGGACCAGGGTCCATGTGACCAGGGTCCATGTGACCAGGGACCATGTGACCAGGGACCAAGGACCATGTGACCAGGGACCATGTGACCAGGGACCATGTGACCAGGGACCAAGGACCATGTGACCAGGGACCATGTGACCAGGGACCATGTGACCAGGGACCATGTGACCAGGGACCATGTGACCAGGGACCATGTGACCAGGGACCAGGGACCGGGGTGTTATTACGCACAAAATGTGCGCAAAAGGAATTACTGGCAGAGTTGGGAGATGGATCTTCAACTTCCTAACTTACTGAACGCGGAGTGTAATAGTCAACACGGTCAAATCCGGATCATCTACTGTGAAAAGCTCCCCCCCCCCCCCAAGGTACCGTACTTGCTCCGGTACTTTTCTCATCCTAATAACAGACACAGACAAGGATACAAACTACAGTACTGTATCACCATGTGCGGACGACACTGGGATATTCACGCGAGTAGACAATATAGAGGACACGACAAACCTCCAGTTGGATGTAAATCTGGTCTTCCAATGGACCACAGATAATATGATGATTAATGATAACAAGTTCCACCTTCAAAGATGATATTTGTATTATGGCACACAGTAAACCAAGGCTATAAGTGTTACTTGATGCATTCTCCAATAAAGAATGCCTCTTATTCCAGTATTGTGGATTATGAGGCCACATTAGAATGTGGCCTCATAATCTCTGTTGATAAAGCAAGGGTTCTTATTCCCCTTCTCTTCGTGTTAACTATACTATTAATGGAGTGCGCGACTTGTGAGTCTTATAAATACCTTGTAGTCGAGGTTAATGATACAAATCTCGTCAGCAACCTGCGCAAAAAACTAGTTAAGCGTCTTAAACCTCTCAAAACTCTTGTTGGCAAAAGAGTTGGCATTAACATAAAATATGCTCGTAGTTTTTATATTGCCTTTATACGATCTGTTTTTTATTATTATGCCTTGCATCTTCTTAATTTTTCTCCTAAACAATTACAAGGCCAAGATGTAGTACAGAATGATGCCATGCGCATCATCCTGGGTTGTCCTAGAACTGTCAGAATTGTTAACATGAGAAAGGAACTAAAATTACCTTCCATTTACGAAAAAAATAGTTCGACTTAGAACTATGTTTTGCGCCAAAACTTTGAAAAATAATGGTCCCCCAGCTCTATTCAAATTAAATTGAGATCCATTCTAAACAATTCTGACTGTTCCCTCACTCCGCCGCAAAAAGCTCCTTACAGTGTGTGGCTCAGTTGTTGTGCCTATAATCTTCTGAAACTGAATGTGTCTCTTAACCCTGATAAAACTGTTCACTATATTCCCCCCTTGGAAAGATGTGCAGGTCTCTCTGCATTATACCCCCATCAGTGTAAAACAAATGTATAACACTGGAACTATGAGATGTATAACACTAGAAGCTATTACAGTCATCTTCAAATTCTTAAACTGACTGAATCCTACGCCTTTACTGATGGCTCTGTGCAGTTAGGCACTGGTAGAACAAGTTGTGCATGAGCAGTATATAAAGGGAATGAAATGATCATGTCCAGTACACAGAGATTGAACAACTGGGCAAGCACGACACAGACCGAGCTATTGGGCATTTATCTAGCCACTGAATACCTTAGGCTCAATGGTGGTGGAGTGATATTCTGTGACTCTAAAAGTGCTCTGCAGTCCTTAAATAACCCATCACAATGTATGTCTGAAGTAGCTTGTAATATTAAGTGGAATGTAATTTTTGCCAATGATAATAACTATTGTATAAAATTTGTGTGGATCCCATCCCATGTTGGAGTTGGAAAACATGACTTTGTAGATCGATTGGCCAATGAGGCTTGCAGGAAAGAAAACATTGATTATGACTCTGGACTATCTAATGCAATTATTAGAAACATACAAATTAAAGAAATTAATTCAGATTTAGAAGAACTAAGAAATGCTCAGAGACCTGAAAGCTGCAGTATTAAAAGTTATGACTAGTTTTGTAATAATAGGTATTTGTATGGTCAGCACAGTAACCGGACCAGGCAATGTGATGTAGTCATTGCGGTAATTCGCCTTGGCTATAGACACATCTGGCAGGTTAGTGAGGCTGAGCCACTACCAGAATACTCAGAATGTAAACTCTGTGATAAACCTTTAATGCATTCACTAGAACACTATACTGATGAATGTGAAACCGTAAAGGACTTTAGACCTCCTGGCATCTTGTACCACCAACTGTGTAACTATTTCATTGACTCAGGTGTTCTGGACGACATCCTAACAATTTATCCAAAATTTGCTTGTTCATTTTAAAGAATGAAGAACAATTTTATTTATATTACTTCTAAGCTGCATCACTTATGAACCCATCCCTGCCCTTGTGTGACAGTGCACAGTAGAAAGTTGTTTTCACATATTCATACATTAAAACATTGATTGTAACCATGATATACATGTGCTTCAGCCTACAGTTTAGACCTATTGTCTTGTGTATGACCCTCTGTCCAGCGTGACAGTGAATACCAGCATTATCCTCACTTTAATAAGAATTAATTGAAATCCTCAGATTAGCCAAAATTGTAATTCTGTCAATAAAGATGCTAATAATAATAATTAAAATTTAAAAACGGAAACGGAATCATATCTCACTATAGAACGGAAAAGCAATGTAAAGGATGAAGGAGTAATCATGTCAGAAGACGTGATTACCTTTTCTGAACACCATAAAGTAACTGTCACGACTGACAGAAAAGTGACAGGTGGGATAACAAGGACCTTCCACACAAGGCCCGCCATACCAATCATCATACTTTTCAACTTGTGTTCGTGTGGGCCAACAGGCCTTCGGCAAGTTCATTTATTCTTAAATTCATATGAAAGATCGGCCCAAAAACACTTCTCTATTGTTAGGCATATCTTGCCTCTCCCACTTCCACAATATTAGTACTGTGTATCTATGTATTTATCTCTGTAGGTTAGATTAGCATTTTAAAAGCACTACAATCACCTTCTGTGGTTGATTGTTCAATAAATCCCTGAACTATATGTTTAACAGATCTCTCACCCTGTCCACGGAGGACAGAAGAAAATGTATACATACATTGTACATGTGTGGCCAAACCAGGATCTACCAGGTCTATGGTAGAAAAAAATAGTACAACATTTCCCATATTCCAGGTATAGGTATCAGGGTCAGGTGTCAGTCACTTATACTTCTACCTTCACTGTACAATATGGACTCGCAGAGAATGTTTACAACCTCACTTGGGAACCGACAGAGAGCTCTGATCCGGTTCAACGGCTATTATTGACCTGTCTGCTGATTTCAGGGGTGTGTTGACCCCTCCCCCCCCCCACACCACACAACACCCTCCCCCCCCTTCCCCCCCCCCCACACACCACACCTGGACCACCTTCAGCGATTTCCGGCAATTGTGTTGGCTCATTCCTAAATACCTCCTGAAATTTCCGGTAGGGAAACTCCCCGACTTTTGTCTTCACTCCCTAAGCCGGAGAGTTCCAGGGTAACTGCCTCTGTATTACCAGGACCACTTACTGATTACCTGCGACTACCAGCAGGTCATATTACCTGGACTACCAGCAGGTCATATTACCTGGACTACCAGCAGGTCATATTACCTGAACTACCAGCAGGTCATATTACCTGGACTACCACCAGGTCATATTACCTGGACTACCAGCAGGTCATATTACCTGAACTACCAGCAGGTCATATTACCTAGACTACCAGCAGGTCATATTACCTGGACTACCAGCAGGTCATATTACCTGGACTACCAGCAGGTCATATTACCTGGACTACCAGCAGGTCATATTACCTGGACTACCAGCAGGTCATATTACCTGGACTACCAGCAGGTCATATTACCTGGACTACCAGCAGGTCATATTACCTGGACTACCAGCAGGTCATATTACCTGGACTACCAGCAGGTCATATTACCTGGACTACCAGCAGGTCATATTACCTGGACTACCAGCAGGTCATATTACCTGGACTACCAGCAGGTCATATTACCTGGACTACCAGCAGGTCATATTACCTGAACTACCAGCAGGTCATATTACCTGGACTACCAGCAGGTCATATTACCTGGACTACCAGCAGGTCATATTACCTGAACTACCAGCAGGTCATATTACCTGGACTACCAGCAGGTCATATTACCTGAACTACCACCAGGTCATATTACCTGGACTACCAGCAGGTCATATTACCTGAACTACCAGCAGGTCATATTACCTAGACTACCAGCAGGTCATATTACCTGGACTACCAGCAGGTCATATTACCTGGACTACCAGCAGGTCATATTACCTGGACTACCAGCAGGTCATATTACCTGGACTACCAGCAGGTCATATTACCTGGACTACCAGCAGGTCATATTACCTGGACTACCAGCAGGTCATATTACCTGGACTACCAGCAGGTCATATTACCTGGACTACCAGCAGGTCATATTACCTGGACTACCAGCAGGTCATATTACCTGGACTACCAGCAGGTCATATTACCTGGACTACCAGCAGGTCATATTACCTGGACTACCAGCAGGTCATATTACCTGGACTACCAGCAGGTCATATTACCTGGACTACCAGCAGGTCATATTACCTGGACTACCAGCAGGTCATATTACCTGGACTACCAGCAGGTCATATTACCTGGACTACCAGCAGGTCATATTACCTGGACTACCAGCAGGTCATATTACCTGGACTACCAGCAGGTCATATTACCTGGACTACCAGCAGGTCATATTACCTGGACTACCAGCAGGTCATATTACCTGGACTACCAGCAGGTCATATTACCTGGACTACCAGCAGGTCATATTACCTGGACTACCAGCAGGTCATATTACCTGGACTACCAGCAGGTCATATTACCTGGACTACCAGCAGGTCATATTACCTGGACTACCAGCAGGTCATATTACCTGGACTACCAGCAGGTCATATTACCTGGACTACCAGCAGGTCATATTACCTGGACTACCAGCAGGTCATATTACCTGGACTACCAGCAGGTCATATTACCTGGACTACCAGCAGGTCATATTACCTGGACTACCAGCAGGTCATATTACCTGGACTACCAGCAGGTCATATTACCTGGACTACCAGCAGGTCATATTACCTGGACTACCAGCAGGTCATATTACCTGGACTACCAGCAGGTCATATTACCTGGACTACCAGCAGGTCATATTACCTGGACTACCAGGTCCTATTGACTAAAGTACCAGGACATATTAACTGAAGTACCAGGTCATATTAACTGAAGTACCAGGTCATATTATGTGAAGTACCAGGTCATATTGACTGAAGTACCAGGTCATATTGACTGAAGTACCAGGTCATATTAACTGAAGTACCAGGTCGTATTAACTGAAGTACCAGGTCATATTGACTGAACTACCAGGTCATATTGACTGAACTACCAGGTCATATTAACTGAAGTACCAGGTCATATTAACTGAAGTACCAGGTCATATTAACTGAAGTACCAGGTCGTATTAACTAAAGTACCAGGTCATATTAACTGAAGTACCAGGTCATATTGACTGAAGTACCAGGTCATATTAACTGAAGTACCAGGTCATATTAACTGAAGTACCAGGTCGTATTGACTAAAGTACCAGGTATATTATCTGAAGTACCAGGTCATATTAACTGAAGTACCAGGTCATATTAACTGAAGTACCAGGTCATATTAACTGAAGTACCAGGTCATATTAAGTGAAGTACCAGGTCATATTAACTGGAGTACCAGGTCATATTAACTGAAGTACCAGGTCATATTAACTGAAGTACCAGGTCATATTAACTGGAGTACCAGGTCATATTAACTGAAGTACCAGGTCATATTAAGTGAAGTACCAGGTCATATTAACTGGAGTACCAGGTCATATTAACTGAAGTACCAGGTCATATTAACTGGAGTACCAGGTCATATTAACTGAAGTACCAGGTCATATTAACTGAAGTACCAGGTCATATTAACTGGAGTACCATTACCTTCCTCCCAGCATGACTCTGGGGGAACTAAGGTCGGCTGCCGGCTGTCAGTTCCATGTAATTTTCCGCCGTATGTCTTCCTGCGAGCGCTGGTGAGCCCCTTCACCCTCTCCTCACCCGTAATACACCGTAATACTGACGCTTTATCGCCACTATCCGGCAGCGACCTCGATATATGGCTGGAATTTTCGGATAGGCGAGATGGCTGTAATGTTCGGATAGGCGAGATGGCTGTAATGTTCGGATAGGCGAGATGGCTGTAATGTTCGGATAGGCGAGATGGCTGTAATGTTCGGATAGGCGAGGTGGCTGTAATGTTCGGATAGGCGAGATGGCTGTAATGTTCGGATAGGCGAGGTGGCTGTAAGGTTCGGATAGGCGAGGTGGCTGTAAGGTTCGGATAGGTGAGATGGCTGTAATGTTCGGATAGGCGAGTTGGCTGTAATGTTCGGATAGGCGAGATGGCTGTAATGTTCGGATAGGCGAGATGGCTGTAATGTTCGGATAGGCGAGGTGGCTGTAATGTTCGGATAGGCGAGATGGCTGTAATATTCGGATAGGCGAGATGGCTGTAATATTCGGATAGGCGAGATGGCTGTAATGTTCGAATAGGCGAGATGGCTGTAATGTTTGGATAGGCGAGATGGCTGTAATGTTCGGATAGGCGAGATGGCTGTAATGTTCGGATAGGCGAGATGGCTGTAATGTTCGGATAGGCGAGGTGGCTGTAATGTTCGGATAGGCGAGATGGCTGTAATGTTCGGATAGGCGAGGTGGCTGTAATGTTTGGACGCTTTTGGTTAGGGAAGGGAGGGAAATATCAGGAGAAAGCGCCAAGCCACTACGACTATATAGCACTTGGAAGTGATCAGGATAAGGATTTGGGATGGGTCGGAGGTAAGGAATGGTGCCTAACCACTTGGACGAGTGGGGAATTGAACGCCGATTTTGGTTTGGGAAATCAACTTTAAATTTGAGGGTGGTGTTGAGGTGGGAACTGGCCGCACCTGTAGCGGTGTGTACAGGTAGGCGGCCCACCATCTCTCCTCCATATACTATATGAACACTGGAACACTTGTTGATATAGTGGACTGGCACCCAAGATTGACTATGTAATGCATTTGTTACACAATGTATTGTACCTACAACCTGAGCTTGTAAAGGCATCTTAAACGCCTTCAGTGTTTATATATATATATATATATATATATATATATATATATATATATAATGTCGTACCTAGTAGCCAGAATGCACTTCTCAGCCTACTATGCAAGGCCCGATTTGCCTAATAAGCCAAGTTTTCCTGAATAAATATATTTTCTCTAATTTTTTTCTTATGAAATGATAAAGCTACCCATTTCATTATGTATGAGGTCAATTTTTTTTATTGGAGTTAAAATTAACGTAGATATATGACCGAACCTAACCAACCCTACCTAACCTAACCTAACCTATCTTTATAGGTTAGGTTGGGTTAGGTAACCGAAAAAGGTAGGTTAGGTTAGGTAGGTTAAGTCGTCGAAAAAACATTAATTCATGAAAACTTGGCTTATTAGGCAAATTGGGCCTTGCATAGTAGGCTGAGAAGTGCGTTCTGGCTACTAGGTACGACATATATATATATATATATATATATATATATATATATATATATATATATATATATATATATATATATCTGAAAACTCACACCCCAGAAGTGACTCGAACCCATACTCCCAGGAGCAACGCAACTGGTAACTACGGGGCGCCTTAATCCGCTTGACCATCACGGCCGGACAAAAGGAAGTGATAGCCGAAGCTATTTGAACCACTTCCCCGCCGGCAACTCGGATGGTAATCTTGGGCATAGCATTTTATCAAATCACCTCATTCTTTGGGGCACACGTGAGGAACACAAATGCGAACAAGCCTGAATGGTCCCCAGGACTATATGCGTCTGAAAACTCACACCCCAGAAGTGACTCGAACCCATACTCCCAGGAGCAACGCAACTGGTAACTACGGGGTGCCTTAATCCTCTTGACCATCATGGCCGGACAAAAGTGATAGCCGAAGCTATTTGAACCACTTCCCCGCCGGCAACTCGGATGGCAATCTTGGGCATAGCATTTTATCAAATCACCTCATTCTTTGGGGCACACGTGAGGAACACAAATGCGAACAAGCCTGAATGGTCCCCAGGACTATATGCGTCTGAAAACTCACCCCCCAGAAGTGACTCGAACCCATACTCCCAGGAGCAACGCAACTGGTAACTACGGGGCGCCTTAATCCGCTTGACCATCACGGCCGGACAAAAGGAAGTGATAGCCGAAGCTATTAGAACCACTTCCCCGCCGGCAACTCGGATGGTAATCTTGGGCATAGCATTTTATCAAATCACCTCATTCTTTGGGGCACACGTGAGGAACACAAATGCGAACAAGCCTGAATTAAGGCGCCCCGTAGTTACCAGTTGCGTTGCTCCTGGGAGTATGGGTTCGAGTCACTTCTGGGGTGTGAGTTTTCAGACGCATATAGTCCTGGGGACCATTCAGGCTTGTTCACATATATATATGTATATATATATATATATATATATATATATATATATATATATATATATATATATATATATATATATATATATATATATATATATAAAAGTTTGTGAGGGTACCACCTCTGGTGCCAATGTGGGGACCCATAGCCTCGGAGAAGAAAATAAAAAGTATTCAGAGGAGACCTTGTGGTTTCTCACTGAACACTAATATTATCTTCTCCTACCATTATATATATATATATATATATATATATATATATATATATATATATATATATATATATATATAATGTCGTACCTAGTAGCCAGAATGCACTTCTCAGCCTACTATGCAAGGCCCGATTTGCCTAATAAGCCAAGTTTTCCTGAATTAATATATTTTCTCTAATTTTTTTCTTATGAAATGATAAAGCTACACATTTCATTATGTATGAGGTCAATTTTTTTTTATTGGAGCTAAAATTAACTTAGATATATGACCGAACCTAACCAACCCTACCTAACCTAACCTATCTTCATAGGTTAGGTAGCCGAAAAGGTTAGGTTAGGTAGTCGAAAAAACATTAATTCATGAAAACTTGGCTTATTAGGCAAATCGGGCCTTGCATAGTAGGCTGAGAAGTGCGTTCTGGCTACTAGGTACGACATATATATATATATATATATATATATATATATAATCTTTGGACAACACCCACCAGTGGGACTCGAACCCAGAAAGCACAACTACCTTCCAGTAGCTGGCATAACTAGTATGCTTTAACCCACTACGCCATCAGACCTTACAAAAGAAGTAGATAGTTCGAGATATATATATCTCAAACATCTCTACCTCCCGAAGGCACCAGATGAGTGAGGGGTCAATCTGCAATTTTCGTCAAGCCACTGTCAATGTGAGAGAACTCGTGTCCAGCTTATAAGCCTATACTTGCATAAACCACAAGTGAAGATAAACAATCTTTGGACAACACCCACCAGTGGGACTCGAACCCAGAAAGCACAACTACCTTCCAGTAGCTGGCATAACTAGTATGCTTTAACCCACTACGCCATCAGACCTTACAAAAGAAGTAGATAGTTCGAGATATATATATCTCAAACATCTCTACCTCCCGAAGGCACCAGATGAGTGAGGGGTCAATCTGCAATTTTCGTCAAGCCACTGTCAATGTGAGAGAACTCGTGTCCAGCTTATAAGCCTATACTTGCATAAACCACAAGTGAAGATAAACAATCTTTGGACAACACCCACCAGTGGGACTCGAACCCAGAAAGCACAACTACCTTCCAGTAGCTGGCATAACTAGTATGCTTTAACCCACTACGCCATCAGACCTTACAAAAGAAGTAGATAGTTCGAGATATATATATCTCAAACATCTCTACCTCCCGAAGGCACCAGATGAGTGAGGGGTCAATCTGCAATTTTCGTCAAGCCACTGTCAATGTGAGAGAACTCGTGTCCAGCTTATAAGCCTATACTTGCATAAACCACAAGTGAAGATAAACAATCTTTGGACAACACCCACCAGTGGGACTCGAACCCAGAAAGCACAACTACCTTCCAGTAGCTGGCATAACTAGTATGCTTTAACCCACTACGCCATCAGACCTTACAAAAGAAGTAGATAGTTCGAGATATATATATCTCAAACATCTCTACCTCCCGAAGGCACCAGATGAGTGAGGGGTCAATCTGCAATTTTCGTCAAGCCACTGTCAATGTGAGAGAACTCGTGTCCAGCTTATAAGCCTATACTTGCATAAACCACAAGTGAAGATAAACAATCTTTGGACAACACCCACCAGTGGGACTCGAACCCAGAAAGCACAACTACCTTCCAGTAGCTGGCATAACTAGTATGCTTTAACCCACTACGCCATCAGACCTTACAAAAGAAGTAGATAGTTCGAGATATATATATCTCAAACATCTCTACCTCCCGAAGGCACCAGATGAGTGAGGGGTCAATCTGCAATTTTCGTCAAGCCACTGTCAATGTGAGAGAACTCGTGTCCAGCTTATAAGCCTATACTTGCATAAACCACAAGTGAAGATAAACAATCTTTGGACAACACCCACCAGTGGGACTCGAACCCAGAAAGCACAACTACCTTCCAGTAGCTGGCATAACTAGTATGCTTTAACCCACTACGCCATCAGACCTTACAAAAGAAGTAGATAGTTCGAGATATATATATCTCAAACATCTCTACCTCCCGAAGGCACCAGATGAGTGAGGGGTCAATCTGCAATTTTCGTCAAGCCACTGTCAATGTGAGAGAACTCGTGTCCAGCTTATAAGCCTATACTTGCATAAACCACAAGTGAAGATAAACAATCTTTGGACAACACCCACCAGTGGGACTCGAACCCAGAAAGCACAACTACCTTCCAGTAGCTGGCATAACTAGTATGCTTTAACCCACTACGCCATCAGACCTTACAAAAGAAGTAGATAGTTCGAGATATATATATCTCAAACATCTCTACCTCCCGAAGGCACCAGATGAGTGAGGGGTCAATCTGCAATTTTCGTCAAGCCACTGTCAATGTGAGAGAACTCGTGTCCAGCTTATAAGCCTATACTTGCATAAACCACAAGTGAAGATAAACAATCTTTGGACAACACCCACCAGTGGGACTCGAACCCAGAAAGCACAACTACCTTCCAGTAGCTGGCATAACTAGTATGCTTTAACCCACTACGCCATCAGACCTTACAAAAGAAGTAGATAGTTCGAGATATATATATCTCAAACATCTCTACCTCCCGAAGGCACCAGATGAGTGAGGGGTCAATCTGCAATTTTCGTCAAGCCACTGTCAATGTGAGAGAACTCGTGTCCAGCTTATAAGCCTATACTTGCATAAACCACAAGTGAAGATAAACAATCTTTGGACAACACCCACCAGTGGGACTCGAACCCAGAAAGCACAACTACCTTCCAGTAGCTGGCATAACTAGTATGCTTTAACCCACTACGCCATCAGACCTTACAAAAGAAGTAGATAGTTCGAGATATATATATCTCAAACATCTCTACCTCCCGAAGGCACCAGATGAGTGAGGGGTCAATCTGCAATTTTCGTCAAGCCACTGTCAATGTGAGAGAACTCGTGTCCAGCTTATAAGCCTATACTTGCATAAACCACAAGTGAAGATAAACAATCTTTGGACAACACCCACCAGTGGGACTCGAACCCAGAAAGCACAACTACCTTCCAGTAGCTGGCATAACTAGTATGCTTTAACCCACTACGCCATCAGACCTTACAAAAGAAGTAGATAGTTCGAGATATATATATCTCAAACATCTCTACCTCCCGAAGGCACCAGATGAGTGAGGGGTCAATCTGCAATTTTCGTCAAGCCACTGTCAATGTGAGAGAACTCGTGTCCAGCTTATAAGCCTATACTTGCATAAACCACAAGTGAAGATAAACAATCTTTGGACAACACCCACCAGTGGGACTCGAACCCAGAAAGCACAACTACCTTCCAGTAGCTGGCATAACTAGTATGCTTTAACCCACTACGCCATCAGACCTTACAAAAGAAGTAGATAGTTCGAGATATATATATCTCAAACATCTCTACCTCCCGAAGGCACCAGATGAGTGAGGGGTCAATCTGCAATTTTCGTCAAGCCACTGTCAATGTGAGAGAACTCGTGTCCAGCTTATAAGCCTATACTTGCATAAACCACAAGTGAAGATAAACAATCTTTGGACAACACCCACCAGTGGGACTCGAACCCAGAAAGCACAACTACCTTCCAGTAGCTGGCATAACTAGTATGCTTTAACCCACTACGCCATCAGACCTTACACAAGAAGTAGATAGTTCGAGATATATATATCTCAAACATCTCTACCTCCCGAAGGCACCAGATGAGTGAGGGGTCAATCTGCAATTTTCGTCAAGCCACTGTCAATGTGAGAGAACTCGTGTCCAGCTTATAAGCCTATACTTGCATAAACCACAAGTGAAGATAAACAATCTTTGGACAACACCCACCAGTGGGACTCGAACCCAGAAAGCACAACTACCTTCCAGTAGCTGGCATAACTAGTATGCTTTAACCCACTACGCCATCAGACCTTACAAAAGAAGTAGATAGTTCGAGATATATATATCTCAAACATCTCTACCTCCCGAAGGCACCAGATGAGTGAGGGGTCAATCTGCAATTTTCGTCAAGCCACTGTCAATGTGAGAGAACTCGTGTCCAGCTTATAAGCCTATACTTGCATAAACCACAAGTGAAGATAAACAATCTTTGGACAACACCCACCAGTGGGACTCGAACCCAGAAAGCACAACTACCTTCCAGTAGCTGGCATAACTAGTATGCTTTAACCCACTACGCCATCAGACCTTACAAAAGAAGTAGATAGTTCGAGATATATATATCTCAAACATCTCTACCTCCCGAAGGCACCAGATGAGTGAGGGGTCAATCTGCAATTTTCGTCAAGCCACTGTCAATGTGAGAGAACTCGTGTCCAGCTTATAAGCCTATACTTGCATAAACCACAAGTGAAGATAAACAATCTTTGGACAACACCCACCAGTGGGACTCGAACCCAGAAAGCACAACTACCTTCCAGTAGCTGGCATAACTAGTATGCTTTAACCCACTACGCCATCAGACCTTACAAAAGAAGTAGATAGTTCGAGATATATATATCTCAAACATCTCTACCTCCCGAAGGCACCAGATGAGTGAGGGGTCAATCTGCAATTTTCGTCAAGCCACTGTCAATGTGAGAGAACTCGTGTCCAGCTTATAAGCCTATACTTGCATAAACCACAAGTGAAGATAAACAATCTTTGGACAACACCCACCAGTGGGACTCGAACCCAGAAAGCACAACTACCTTCCAGTAGCTGGCATAACTAGTATGCTTTAACCCACTACGCCATCAGACCTTACAAAAGAAGTAGATAGTTCGAGATATATATATCTCAAACATCTCTACCTCCCGAAGGCACCAGATGAGTGAGGGGTCAATCTGCAATTTTCGTCAAGCCACTGTCAATGTGAGAGAACTCGTGTCCAGCTTATAAGCCTATACTTGCATAAACCACAAGTGAAGATAAACAATCTTTGGACAACACCCACCAGTGGGACTCGAACCCAGAAAGCACAACTACCTTCCAGTAGCTGGCATAACTAGTATGCTTTAACCCACTACGCCATCAGACCTTACAAAAGAAGTAGATAGTTCGAGATATATATATCTCAAACATCTCTACCTCCCGAAGGCACCAGATGAGTGAGGGGTCAATCTGCAATTTTCGTCAAGCCACTGTCAATGTGAGAGAACTCGTGTCCAGCTTATAAGCCTATACTTGCATAAACCACAAGTGAAGATAAACAATCTTTGGACAACACCCACCAGTGGGACTCGAACCCAGAAAGCACAACTACCTTCCAACTAGTGGGTTCGAGTCCCACTGGTGGGTGTTGTCCAAAGATTGTTTATCTTCACTTGTGGTTTATGCAAGTATAGGCTTATAAGCTGGACACGAGTTCTCTCACATTGACAGTGGCTTGACGAAAATTGCAGATTGACCCCTCACTCATCTGGTGCCTTCGGGAGGTAGAGATGTTTGAGATATATATATCTCGAACTATCTACTTCTTTTGTAAGGTCTGATGGCGTAGTGGGTTAAAGCATACTAGTTATGCCAGCTACTGGAAGGTAGTTGTGCTTTCTGGGTTCGAGTCCCACTGGTGGGTGTTGTCCAAAGATTGTTTATCTTCACTTGTGGTTTATGCAAGTATAGGCTTATAAGCTGGACACGAGTTCTCTCACATTGACAGTGGCTTGACGAAAATTGCAGATTGACCCCTCACTCATCTGGTGCCTTCGGGAGGTAGAGATGTTTGAGATATATATATCTCGAACTATCTACTTCTTTTGTAAGGTCTGATGGCGTAGTGGGTTAAAGCATACTAGTTATGCCAGCTACTGGAAGGTAGTTGTGCTTTCTGGGTTCGAGTCCCACTGGTGGGTGTTGTCCAAAGATTGTTTATCTTCACTTGTGGTTTATGCAAGTATAGGCTTATAAGCTGGACACGAGTTCTCTCACATTGACAGTGGCTTGACGAAAATTGCAGATTGACCCCTCACTCATCTGGTGCCTTCGGGAGGTAGAGATGTTTGAGATATATATATCTCGAACTATCTACTTCTTTTGTAAGGTCTGATGGCGTAGTGGGTTAAAGCATACTAGTTATGCCAGCTACTGGAAGGTAGTTGTGCTTTCTGGGTTCGAGTCCCACTGGTGGGTGTTGTCCAAAGATTGTTTATCTTCACTTGTGGTTTATGCAAGTATAGGCTTATAAGCTGGACACGAGTTCTCTCACATTGACAGTGGCTTGACGAAAATTGCAGATTGACCCCTCACTCATCTGGTGCCTTCGGGAGGTAGAGATGTTTGAGATATATATATCTCGAACTATCTACTTCTTTTGTAAGGTCTGATGGCGTAGTGGGTTAAAGCATACTAGTTATGCCAGCTACTGGAAGGTAGTTGTGCTTTCTGGGTTCGAGTCCCACTGGTGGGTGTTGTCCAAAGATTGTTTATCTTCACTTGTGGTTTATGCAAGTATAGGCTTATATATATATATATATATATATATATATATATATGTGTACTCACCTATTTGTTCTTGCAGGGGTTGAGCTTTGGCTCTTTGGTCCCGCCTCTCAACTGTCAATCAACTGGTGTACAGATTCCTGAGCCTACTGGGCTCTATCATAACTACATTTAAAACTGTGTATGGAGTCAGCCTCCACCACATCACTGCCTAATGCATTCCATCCGTTAACTACTCTGACACTGAAAAAGTTCCTTCTAACGTCTCTGTGGCTCATGTGGGTACTCAGTTTCCACCTGTGTCCCCTTGTTCGTGTCCCACCAGTGTTGAATAGTTCATCCTTGTTTACCCGGTCGATTCCTCCGAGGATTTTGTAGGTTGTGATCATGTCTCCCCTTACTCTTCTGTCTTCCAGTGTCGTAAGGTGCATTTCCCGCAGCCTTTCCTCGTAACTCATGCCTCTTAGTTCTGGGACTAGTCTAGTGGCATACCTCTGGACTTTTTCCAGCTTCGTCTTGTGCTTGACAAGGTACGGGCTCCATGCTGGGGCCGCATACTCCAGGATTAGTCTTACATATGTGGTATACAAGATTCTGAATGATTCCTTACACAGGTTCCTGAACGCTGTTCTGATGTTAGCCAGCCTCTCATATGCCGCAGACGTTATTCTTTTTATGTGGGCTTCAGGAAACAGGTTTGGTGTGATATCAACTCCTAGATCTTTCTCTCTGTTCGTTTCATTAAGCACTTCACCTCCTATTCTGTATCCTGTGTCTGGCCTCCTATTTCCACTGCCTAGTTTCATTACTTTGCATTTACTCGGGTTGAACTTCAACAGCCATTTGTTGGACCATTCACTCAGTCTGTCTAGGTCATCTTGTAGCCTCCTACTATCGTCCTCAGTTTCAATCCTCCTCATAATTTTTGCATCATCGGCAAACATTGAGAGAAACGATTCTATACCCTCTGGGAGATCATTTACATATATCAGAAACAGTATAGGTCCAAGGACTGACCCCTGCGGGACTCCACTCGTAACGTCTCGCCAATCTGAGACCTCACTCCTCACACAGACTCGTTGTCTCCTGTTGCTTAGGTACTCCTGTATCCAACGGAGTACCTTACCTTTCACTCCAACCTGCATCTCCAGCTTTTTCACTAGCCTCTTGTGTGGCACTGTATCAAGGCTTTCTGACAATCCAAAAATATGCAGTCCGCCCATCCTTCTCTTTCTTGCCTTATTTTTGTTGCCTGGTCGTAGAATTCAAGTAACCCTGTGAGGCAGGACCTGCCATCCCTGAATCCATGTTGATGCTGTGTTACAAAGTTCTTTCGCTCCAGGTGCTCCACTAGCATTCTTCGCACAATCTTCTCCATCAGCTTGCATGGTATGCAGGTTAGGGACACTGGCCTGTAATTCAGTACCTCCTGTCTATCCCCTTTCTTGTATATCGGGACTACGTTAGCTGCTTTCCAAATTTCTGGCAGTTCCCCTGTTGCCAGTGATTTGTTATACACTATGGAGAGTGGGAGGCACAGTTCTTCTGCTCCTTCCTTTAGTATCCAAGGGAAGATTCCATCTGGGCCTATAGCCTTTGTCACATCCAACTCTAGTAAACACTTCCTTTTACTGGTAATCTCAAACTCTTCTAATGGTTCCTGATTAATTATTCCCTCGCTTATCTCTGAGATTTTTCCTTACTCTAAAGAGAAGACCTCCTGGAATTTCCTATTCAGTTCCTCACACACTTCCTTGCCATTTGTAGTGAAACCTTCTGCCCCTATCCTTAATTTCATAACCTGTTCCTTTACTGTTGTTTTTCTCCTGATGTGGTTATGCAGCAATTTAGGCTGAGTCTTTGCCTTGCTTGCGATGTTATTTTCGTATTGTCTTTCTGCCTCTCTTCTCATCATGACATATTCATCCCTGGCATTCTGGTATCTTTCTCTGCTCTCCAGTGTCCTGTTATTCCTATAGTTTCTCCATGCCCTTTTACTTTGCTGCTTAGCTAGCCCACATCTCTGATTAAACCATGAGTTTCTCACCTTCATTTCACTGTTTTCCTTTTGGAGTGGGGCAAACTTGTTTGCTGCGTCCTTGCATCTTTGCGTGATGTAGTCCATCATATCTTGGGCCGTCTTTCCCCTGAGCTCTGTTTCCCATGCTATATCTGTTAGGAATTTTCTTATCCCCTCATAGTTTCCCTTTCGGTATGCTAACCTTTTGGTTTCGGTATCCCTCCTCGAGTTCAATAACCCTTCTTCAATCAGGTACTCAAACACCAATACACATTCCTACTGGGGCCTCAAAACCGATTTCTCTTATGTCAGAGTCGTTCAGGGTGAAGACCAAGTCGAGTCTCGCTGGTTCGTCATTTCCTCTCATCCTTGTGGGTTCTCTGACATGCTGGGTTAAGAAGTTTCTAGTCACCACCTCCAGTAGTTTGAGTCTCCACGTATCCTCGCCTCCATGCGGTTCCTTGTTTTCCCAATCAATCCTTCCGTGATTGAAGTCCCCCATGATGAGCAGGTGGGATCTATTTCTACAGGCAGCAGAGGCTGCCCTCTCAATTATAGTGTTAACTGCCATGTTGTTGTTTTCGTACTCTTGACTGGGTCTTCTGTCATTTGGTGGAGGGTTATATATTACTGCTACTACTATCCTTGGTCCTCCCATTGTCATGGTGCCTGCTATGTAGTCTCTGAAACCCTCACAGCCCGGGATATCCATCTCCTTAAAATTCCATTCCTTTCTCATGAGTAGGGCCACTCCTCCTCCTCACCTACCTTCCCTCTCTTTCCTTATTACTGTGTACTCCTGGGGAAACACGGCATTCGTTATGATTCCAGAGAGTTTTGTTTCAGTGAGTCCGATTACATCTGGGTTCACTTCTTGTGCTCTTTCCCTTAGTTCACTTGCCTTGCTTGTGATCCCATCTATGTTCGAGCACATTGCCCTGAAACTGACTCTCTTCTGCTTCTCCTCTGGGGGGGACCTGTGGGGTCTGGGGTGAGCGGGAGCTGGGAGGATCTGGTACGGGGAGACTGGTGGAAGAGGAAGGGCTTTAGGGTTGGAGGGGGTGAAAGGGGGAGGGTTGAGAGGGGTGAGAGGAGGAGGTTTGGGGGGGATGGGGGAGAAGGGGGGGTTTGGGGGGGCAGTAAAGGGAGGAGGGCTTGGGTGGCATGGGGGGAAAGGGAAGGCTGAGGTGGGTGAGGGAGAGGGGAGGGTTTTGGGGTGTGGTGGAGAGGGGAAGGCTTAGGTGGGGTGGGGGAGAGTGGGGGGCTTAGGGGGGCGGGGGAGAACGGAGGGCTTGTGGGTGGGAGAGACGGGAGGGCATGTGGGAGAAGGGAGGGCTTGGGGGATGGGGGAGAAGGGAGGTCCTGGGGGGAGGGGGGAGTGGGAGGAGGGGGATGAGTGGGAGGAGGGGGATGAGTGGGAGGAGAGGGGTGGGTAAGGGGAGGGTGCCTTATGTGGGTACTTAGTGGTGGGCTGACAGGGGTTGGGGCAGGTAGGTTGTCTGTTGGGTAGAATGTGGGGGTGGTGCCGAACTCCCTGTGGCTAGTGCACTGTTTGAGGAGGGTTCCCCATTCCCCTCTGAGATTGCAGGGATTGGGGTTGTGGCTCCCTGATTCCTTTCTCTCTCCCTGCGCTCCTTCCTCGCGTCTGCTGCCTGCTTTCTCTCTTCCCTTGTCATATCCCTCTGCAGGAATACTCTTTTGAACTTCTCTACATTTGCTAGACAGCACTTCCTTTCTAACAGTTCCTCTTTCGCGATTTCGCACATGAATACCACCTTTATCATTCGGTCTCTGTCCTTGTTGTACTTTCCAAGCCTGAAAACCTTCTCAACATTTTGTTCAGCTCCCTCCATCCTTACCTCTTTAAGGATCTCTTTAACC
The DNA here is from genome assembly GCF_040958095.1 of Procambarus clarkii. NCBI lineage: Eukaryota > Metazoa > Arthropoda > Malacostraca > Decapoda > Cambaridae > Procambarus > Procambarus clarkii. The sequence goes on along the minus strand of NC_091223.1, from coordinate 20,374,153 downwards.
TTGTTTTTGTCCTTGTCTCTCCACTCCTTTGGTCTGGTCCCTGTTTGCTCTTTAATGCCTGCTACTACTACTGCTCTTTTTCTCTCTATCAGCCGGCTAGTACATCTAGCTGCTTCCTGAGAGGAGGCCACTTCCATGGCAACTTCCTTAACTGCAGACCTAGCTTCAGGGCTCGTTTTAAGTATTTCAGCAAATGAGAGCTGAGGTGTGGAGGTAACCTCCACAGTAGCATTCCTGTCTCCCTGAGGCACGGTTTGTGTTTGGTATTGTGGAGAAGTCTCCTTCAGGCATCTTATCTCCTCCTTTGCTGCCCTTAGTTCATCTTGCAGGTTGGCAACTGTCTCCCTCATTACCCTCAGTCCTTCACTGAATTCATCCCACATATGCTGGAATACTCCCTTCATCCAGGCTTCCTGTTCCACCCCATCCTCTGAATTTGTTCCAGCCGAGATTGTCATCCTGCGTAACCTGTTGAAGATGAGGCATGGACCAACCAGGCTGTAGTGGATATGTGGGCCTGCGGGCCGCTCCAAGCAACAGCCTGGTGGACCAAGTTATCACAAGTGGAGCCTAGCCTCAGGCCGGGCTCGGGGGAGTAGAACAACTCCCGAAATCCTCTCCAGGTATGCTCCAGGTATATTGCAGTACTTTCATATCTGATATTATGTCGCATTTTTAACAGACAGGTATATTGAGATCCCCCTTGACCAACCAACTAGTGCCCTTCACCAGAATGCAACCCACAACAGTTCCCTATTTACGTGCTAGATGAATAGAGGCTTCAGGTGACAGCAAACGTTACCCAGACGTTTATCTTTGCGTGTAAATCGTGCCCAGGACCACTATAGTGTGAGGGTGTAGGCAGCAGCAGCAGCAGCACGCTGCCACAGGGGACCACCAGCCCGGTCTCTGTGCCCTTTGCGTACACAACATATTTACACACCTGCGCTAAGCCACTTGTTTTCTCGGTCTAGTTTATTCTGGGTCTTTGTTCACTTGTTTCTGTTGTGTACACATCACAAGATTTATTTACCAGGCTGAGGTGTGAACGTCAAGTTATGAGCAGCTGTGTGTAACGTCTTGGTTGACCAGACCACCAACCAGGAGGTCTGGTGAGAGACCAGGAGGTCTGGTGAGAGACCAGGTGGTCTGGTGAGAGACCAGGAGGTCTGGTGTGAGACCAGGCGGTCTGGTGTGAGACCAGGCGGTCTGGTGAGAGACCAGGAGGTCTGGTGAGAGACCAGGAGGTCTGGTGAGAGACCAGGAGGTCTGATGAGAGACCAGGAGGCCTGGTGAGAGGCCTGGTGCATATATATATATATATATATATATATATATATATATATATATATATATATATATATATATATATATATGCAAACAAGCCTGAACGGTCTCCAGGCATATATGCAACTCAAAACTCACACCCCAGAAGTAACTCGAACCCATACTGCCAAGAGCACACTGCTGGCGTACAGGATCCCTTAACCGCTCGACCAACATGACCGGACAAAATTGCCCAAGATTACCAACCGAGTGCCGGCGGGGGGATGGAAATAGCCTCGGCTGCCATCCTCTTTTGTCCTGTCGTGTTGGTCGAGTGGATCCTGTTCGCCAGCAGTGTGCTCCTGGCAGTATGGGTCCGAGTCACTTCTGGGGTGTGAGTTTTCGGTTATATAAATATATATGTCGTACCTAGTAGCCAGAATGCACTTCTCGGCCTACTGTGCAAGGACCGATTTGCCTAATACGTCGAGTTATTTTTATTTAAAAAAAAAATCAAAACAGTTTATTTGAATTATTATTATTTTATATGAAGACAATAATTGATTGACTTCGTTGTGATAGTTTAGGTTAGGTTAAGATAGGTTAGGTAAGGTTAGGTAGGGTTGGTTAGGTTCGGTCATATATCTACATTAGTTTTAACTCATATTTAAACAAATTAACTTATTCATAATGAAATGAGCAGATTTATCATTTCATAAGGAAAAAATGGGAAAATATATAAATTAAGGAAAACTTGGCTAATTTGGCAAATCGGGCCTTGCATAGTAGGCCAAGTACGACGTTCTGGCTATATATATATATATATATATATATGTCGTACCTAGTAGCCAGAACGCACTACTCAGCCTACTATGCAAGGCCCGATTTGCCTAATAAGCCAAGTTTTCCAGAATTAATATAATTTCTCAAATTTTTTTCTTATGAAATGATAAAGCTACCCATTTCATTGTGTATGAGGTCAATTTTGTTTTATTGGAGTTAAAATTAACGTAGATATATGACCGAACCTAACCAACCCTACCTAACCTAACCTAACCTAACCTATCTTTATAGGTTAGGTTAGGTAGCCGAAAAAACTTAGGTTAGGTAGTCAAAAAAACATTAATTCATGAATACTTGGCTTATTAGGCAAATCGGGCCTTGCATAGTAGGCTGATAAGTGCGTTCTGGCTACTAGGTACGACATATATATATATATATATATATATATATATATTTTTATATATATATATATATATATATATATATATATATATATATATATATATATATATATATATGTCGTACCTAGTAGCCAGAATGCACTTCTTGGCCTACTATGCAAGGCCCGATTTGCCTAATAGGCCGAGTGATTTTCTTTATTTTCAATAAATTGTTTCCTATTGGTTTATTTTAAATATTATTATTATATTATAATAAGAACATAAATCATTGATTTAGTTATGTTAGTTCAGGTTAGGTTAACACAGGTTAGGTTCGATCATATATCTACGTTAGTTTTAACTCGAATTTAAAAAAATTAGCTCATACATAATGAAATAAATAGCTTTATCATTTCACAAGAAAAAAATTAGAAAAATATTGAAATTCTGGAAAACTTGGTTTATTGGGGGAGACCCCTCCATCACCCGGGCGAGCTGAGACATCGGCGGGCTCTATTTTATATATATATATATATATATATATATATATATATATATATATATATATATATATATACATATATATATATACATATATATATATACATATATATATATACATATATATATATATACATATATATATATATACATATATATATATATATATATATATATATATATATATATATATATATATACATATATATATATATGTCGTACCTAGTAGCCAGAACGGCACTTCTCAGCCTACTATGCAAGGCCCGATTTGCCTAATAAGCCAAGTTTTCATGAATTAATTGTTTTTCGACTACCTAACCTACCTAACCTAACCTAACTTTTTTGGCTACTTAACCTAACCTAACCTATAAAGATAGGTTAGGTTAGGTTAGGTAGGGTTGGTTAGGTTTGGTCATATATCTACGTTAATTTTTAACTCCAATAAAAAAAATTGACCTCATACATAATGAAATGGGTAGCTTTATTATTTCATAAGAAAATAATTAGAGAAAATATATTATTTCTGGAAAACTTGGCTTATTAGGCAAATCGGGCCTTGCATAATAGGCTGAGAAGTGAGTTCTGGCTACTAGGTACGACATATATATATATACACACACACATATATATATATATATATATATATATATATATATATATATATATATATATATATATATATATATATATATATGCGGAAAATCCACAGAGAAATATGAAATGAGGTGAAAATATATATATATATATATATATATATATATATATATATATATATATATATATATATATATATATATATATATATATAATATATATTATTAAATATGAGCGAAAAAGTAAGATTAATAATTCTAACACGAATTTCCTCAATCTTTCGTACATTTCTTTTCACTGCTGGTGGTAATTCAAAGATCAATTCTCCAAAATTCATTTTTATTTCTAGTCTGACGCGACACTTGAGCGCGTTTCGTAAAACTTATTACATTTTCAAAGACTTTAGTTTACACACACACAACTGAAACTGAATAGAGCTTTGCACATCTTCGAGTTTATATCTACATTTGGGTGAGGTGGATGAGGTGAAAACGAACTTTCAACAAGGGGTATTAAATTCTAACACAAGACAGAACACGAAACAATGGGTATTGAATGGAAGTAATTGTAGAAAGCCTATTGGTCCATATTTCTTGATGCTTCTATATTGGAGCGGAGTCTTGAAGTGGGTAGAATATAGTTGTGCATTAATTGGCTGTTGATTGCTGGTGTTGACTTCTTGGTATGTAGTGCCTTGCAGACGTCAAGCCGCCTGCTATCGCTGTATCTATCGATGATTTCTATCGATTTATCACTGTTAAACATCATGTTATTTTCTGATGCCCAGTCGAAAACTTTATTAATATCAGCTTGAAGTTTTTCAATGTCTTCAGCCGAGGTAATTTTCATACTGATTTTTGTGTCATCTGCAAAGGATGGTACGAAGCTGTGACTTGTATTTTTGTCTATATCTGATATGAGAATAAGGAAAAGCAGTTGTTGATGTTGATAGAGTTCTCTCTCAGAGTACCTGTTGCACCTCTACTTTTCAACGGGGGTATTCTACACATCCTGCCATGTCTTCTGGTCTCATGTGATGTTATTTCTGTGTGCAGGTTTGGGACCAGCCCCTCTAATATTTTCCATGTGTAAATTATTATGTATCTAACGCCTGCGCTCAAGGGAGTACAGATTTAGGCTCTTTAGTCGGTCCCAATAGTTTAGATGTTTTACTGAGTGGATTCTAGCAGTAAAGGATCTCTGCATGCTCTCCAGGTCAGCAATTTCTCCAGCTTTGAAAGGGGGCTGTCATTGTGCAGCAGTACTCCACTCTAGAGAGCACAAGCGTTTTGAAAAGTATCATCATCGGTATAGCATCTCTAGTGTGAAAACTTCTTGTTATCCAACCTGTCATTTTTCTTGCAGTTGTGACGGCTACTTTATTGTGTTCTTTAAAGGTAAGGTCTTCCGACATGAGTACACCCAGATCCTTTACATTGCCTTTTCGTCCTATGTTATGATTTGCCTGAGTTTTGTATGTGGTTTCTGTTTTTATATTTACATTTTTTCCATAGCGCATGAGCTGGAACTTATCTTCGTTAAACACCATATTATTTTCTGTAGCCCATAGAAAGACCTGATGTACATCTGACTGGAGGTTTGCCGTGTCCTCTATGTTGCCTACTCTCATGAAGATCCTAGTGTCATCTGCAAAGGATGATACAGTGCTATAGGTTGTGTTCTTGTCTATTTCCGATATGAGGATGAGAAAAAGTACTGGAGCAAGCACAGTACCCTGGGGGACTGAGCTTCTGTCCCTGTCGCAGCAACTGCGACAGGCAAGAGCGCCCTATTCTGAAACCATGTTGTCCGGGGTTATGGAGATGCTGTGATTCCATGTATTTTGTGATCTTCTTAGCACTCTCTCAAAATTTTTTATTATGTGCGATGTTAGTGCTATCGGTCTGTAATTTTTTGCCTCTGCCTTATTTCCTCCTTTATTGAGTGGTGCTATCTCTGCTGTTTTTAGTATGTCAGGGATAACGCCAGTATCTAGGCTTTGTCTCCACAGAATGTGGAGGGCCTGCGATAGTGTGTTTTTAAAGTTCTTGATGAATATGGAGTTCCAAGAATCCGGGCCTGGTGCAGAGTGCATAGGCATACTGTTTATGGCTTCTTCAAAATCCAGTGGGAATAGGGTGACGTCTGATATATGATTTATTGTTGGTATCGTATCCATGAAAAATTCATTTGGGTTATCAATCTTTAGTGCGTTTAATGGCTCCCTGAAAACAGAGTCGTACTGCGTCCTCAGTAGCTCGCTCATTTCTTTGTTGTCATCGGTGAAAGTTTCATCTCCCTTTCGCAGGGGCCCGATACTAGATGTGGTTTTTGAGAACAGCTTCCCCCATCAGCAGAACGCTCACCAAGAAGGGAACATGAGAAGGGACAGAAGAAAGTGAGCTTCAAGGCAATGTACACTAACATAGATAGGATTACAAATAAAACAAATGAACTGGGAGAATGGATACAAGAAGAAACCCCAAACATAATAGCACTCACAGAAACAAAGCTAAAGAAAACCATAACAAATGCAGTGTTTTCACAGGACTACTATGTAGTGAGGAAAGAGAGAAGGGAGAGGAGGTGGTGGTGTAGCTTTGCTGGTAAGAAAAGGCGGGGTTTTGAGGAGATGGTTATTCAGGGCTGTGAAGGTTTCAGTGACTACATAACAGGTACCATAGCAGCTGGAGGACAAAAAATTATAGTTGTAGTCATATATAATCCACCACCAAATGATAGAAACCCAGACAGGAATATGAAAGAAACAACTTGGCCACCATTAACATAAGAGAGAGAGAGAGCAGCTTCCGTCGCTAGAAGGAATGGATCTGGACTACTAATCATGGGACACTTCAATCATGGGAAGATAGATTGGGAGAACAGAGATCCACATGGAGGACCAGACACATGGAGAACTAAGCTGCTGGGCGTGGCAAAAAGAACCTTTCTAACTCAACACATCAAGGGACCAATAAGAATGATAGGGGAAGATGAACCAGCTATGCTTGATCTGATATTTACCCTAAATGAGTGGGATATAAGGGAAGTTAAGTTGAAAGCCCCCTTGGGAATGAGTGATCACAGTGTATTGATCTTAGAGTACCTGGTAGAGCTAAGATTTATCTCCCCCAAAAGAACTAGGAAACTAAAGACTGGCATACTGAAAGGGGAATTATGAGGAGATGAGAAGTTTGCTAAGGGATATACCCTGGGACACAGACCTCAGAGCTAAGTCTGTATAAGACATGATGGACTATGTCACCCAAAAGTGTCAGGAGGCAGTAAACAGGTTTATCCTGGCCCAAAAGGAAAAATTCGAGAAGCAAAATAATCCATGGTTTAATAGGACATGTATGGAAGCACAGGAACTGAACAAAAGGGCATGGAGGAACTTCCGAAATAACATAACGCCAGAAAGCAGAGAGAGATACCAGAGAACCAGGAATGAATATATTAGTGAGAAGAGAAGCAGATAAAAAAGTATGATGATGTAGCAAACAAAGTCAAGACCGAACCAAAGCTACTCCACAGTCACATCAGGAGGAAAACAACAGTGAAAGAAGGTAATGAAACTTAGAACAGATGAGGACAGGTATACACACAAAGAGGTGTGTGAAGAACTCAACAAGAGGTTCCAGGAGGTCTTCGCAATAGAACAAGATGAGATCACTGCGCAAGGAGAGGGGGCAGCAAACCAGGCGGCCTTGGAAGGGTTCGAAATAAGAAGAGATGAGGTCAAGAGACATCTATTGGATCTGGATGTAAGAAAGGCTGTTGATCCAGACGGGATCTCACCATGAGTATTGAAAGTGTGTGCAGAGACACTTTGCTTGCCACTTTCCATAGTGTATAGTAAGTCACTGGAAACAGGAGACCTACCACAAATATGGAAGACGGCAAATGTGGTCTCAAAATACAAAAAAGGCGACAGACAAGAAGCACTGAAATACAGGCCAGTGTCCTTAACAAGTATACCATGCAAGGTGATGGAGACGATTGTGAGAAAAAACAGTAACAAATCTGGAGAGAAGGGACTTCGTGACAACCCATCAACATGGGTTCATGGATGTTAAATCTGCCTTACAGGCTTAATAGAATTCTACAACCAGGTGAGAAAAATTAAGCAAGAAAGAGAAGGCGGGTCGGAAAACCTTTGACACAGTACCCCATAAAAGGCTGGTACATAAGCTGGAGAGACAGACAGAAGTAACTGGTAAGGTGCTCCAGTGGATAAGGGAGTACCTAAGCAGAGAGGAGAGGAAGCAGAGTGTTAAGATTGAGGGGGGAGACCTCAGATTGGCGTGAAGACACCAATGGAATTCCTTAGGGCTCTGTACTCGGTCCATTATCCTATTTCTGATAAACGTAAATGATCTCCCGGAGGGTATAGACTCATTCCTCTCAATGTTTGCTGACGATGCCAAAATTATGAGAAGGATTAAGACAGGAGACACTAAAGCCCCGAAATCATCTCAAGATAACCTCAAGAAGAAGGAGGACTGCTTGAGGCTTCAGGAAGACCTAGACAAACTGAAGGAATGGTCGAACAAATGGTTGTTAGAGTTTAACCAAAGCAAATGTAATGTAATAATGAAGATAGGTGTAGGGAGCAGAAGGCTAGATATAAGGTATCATTTGGGAGATGAAATTCTTCAGGAGTCAGAGAGATAAAGACTTGGGGGTTGATATCATGCCAGACCTGTCCCCTGAAGCCCATATCAAGAGGATAACATCAGTGGCATATGTCAGGTTAGCCAACATAAGAACGGCCTTTAGAAACTTGTGTAAGGAATCATTCAGAACTTTGTATACAACATATGTCAGACCAATCCTAGAGTTTGCAGCTCCAGTATGGAGTCCATATCTAGTCAAGCATAAGACCAAACTGGAAAAGGTTCAAAGATGTGCGACCAGACTAGTACCCGAGCTGAGAGGGATGAGCTACGCGGACAGACTACAGGAAATAAACCTCACGTCGCTGGAAGACAGAAGAGTTCACATGATCATGATCATACATGATCATCACATACAAGATTCTAAAAGGAATTGACAGGGTAGATAAAGACAGGCTACTTAACACAAGGGGCACACGCACTATCTTCTTGAGATGATTTCGGGGTTTTTAGTGTCCCCGCGGCCCGGTCCTCGACCAGGCCTCCACCCCCAGGAAGCAACCCGTGACAGCTGACTAACACCCAGGTACTTATTTTACTACTAGGTAACAGGGGCATAGGGTGAAAGAAACTCTGCCCATTGTTTCTCGCCGGCGCCTGGGATCGAACCCAGGACCACAGGATCACAAGTCCCGCGTGCTGTCCTCTCGGCCGACCGGCTCCCCATTAGGGGACATAGGTGAAAAATGAGTGCCCAAATGAGCCACAGATATATTAGAAAGAACTTTTTTAGTGTCAGAGTGGTTGACAAATGGAATACATTAGGAAGTGATGTGGTGGAGGCTGACTCCATACACAGTTTCAACTGTAGATATGATAGAGCCCAGTAGGCTCAGGAACCTGTACATTAGTTGATTGATAATTCAGAGGCGGGGCCAAAGAGCTCAACCTCCGCAAGCACAAATAGGTGAGTACACAGGAAGCAGCCCATAGCAGCTGTCTAACTCCCAGGAACCTATTTACTGCTAGGTAACAGGGGACATCAAGGTGACAGGAACTCCATTTGCTTCCGTCATCGCCGGGGATCGATCCCTGATCCCTAGGATTGTGAGTCCCGAGCGTTATGGCGCATATGAATGGGGCACTCGTGCGTAAATTACCTAAGTGTAGTTGCAGGATGAGAGCTACACTCGTGGTGTCCCGTTGTTACGACCCTGGGTTCCTCAAGTGGAAACCAGAGGTCAAATTGAACTAAATAAGCTACGTTAGACTAGCAAGACGCAAGTCGACGTGTCTTTGTTCGTATCTTCCCTGCCAAACGTAGGACGAATCTTGTTGCTCACGAGCATTCAGACTCTTGAGCTTGTTGTGGATTAAGTATAACATTGTTATAAGATTAACTATCCTGAGAACGAGTAAAGTAACAATATGAGGCATAGGGGAAGATTTTTAATGTGTTTAGCTGCACGATCAATTAGGCTCCTCCCGGCACCACACAATGCGGGAGCCCTGATCTGGTCGCTGGAAGCTTTCTTCTCTGCCGGCGTTCGAGATGTAAACATCGGGACTCTGTGGCTGCACCTCTCTCCCCTTCTACCTTCCCTCTTACTTATTTCCCTTACCTTAAGTTAAGTTATACCCTGTGTTTGTAAGTGTGCCTACTCTGGTAGTGAAAGATTGGTGAGACCTGGGGGTAGTATTTGCCAGTGTTTTGGGTACCCTAAGTATAGTGTTGTGTTGTGTTATTAGGGTACCACGTGGTCTCACTACACTAAGCTGCTTCAAGCTTCAGTTCTTAACCAGTAGTACTTTACCCTAGCTTGTTCTCAGTTTAAACCTTGTATCCTGCTTATGTGGACCAAGGCTTTTAACGTAAGATAGTGTGGTAAAGTAATTATTATTGTTATTGGTGTGAATGTATATGGGGGGTTGTTAAGGGGTTAATAAATAAGTAAGTTAGTTAAAGGTGTATCCATTTTTCCTGTGTAGGAGATCTATGATCAACCTCTAGGCTGACTATTGCTGTAATAAGCCACTACAAGTTTATGTTTATATATTTAATGGGGGCCGGGCCTTTTAGATCTCCCATATTCGATAACCCTTAATGCTAACTACTGCCCCTACATCCATTAATACTAGACTCCCCATAGAACACACATTTATTTGTAACACCCGTCTACCCAGCACTCTTTGTCATATAACGCTTTGAAACTATTGACGGTTGCCTCTACCACCTTCTGACTGAGCTTGTTCCAACCGTCTATCACTAATACTTTCTAATATATTTTTTCGGCACATTTATTTCCTTAGGTTGAAACTGTCTTCTTCTTCTTGTAGTTGCTGGTTTCAGGAAATTACTTTGTCAATTTAGTCGATTCCTGTTATTATTTTTGGAAGTGGTGATCATATCCCCGGTTTTTCTTCTATTTTCCAGCTTTGGCATATTGAACAACTCTCCTTGTAACACTACACAGAAATCACAATTGCCTGATGCATCAAATGAACAAATCCACAAGGGCCATGATGAGGATTCGAACCTGCATCCGAGAGCATCCCAGACGCTGCCTTAATTGACTGAGCTACGACATGGTCAAACGGAGTTGAAACCGAAGTTCTACTGAACTTACTGGATCCTGCAGCCTCTCCGAGGCACAAACCAGGGTTTTACACAACTCCCCCCATGCACTCGGGCTATGTCAATAGGCCGTTCTCCCTCTTCGTCCTTACTTCATTACACACAGAAATCACAATTGCGTGATGCATCAAATGACCAAATTCACAAGGGCCGTGACGAAGATTCGAACCTGCGTCCAAGAGCATCCCAGACTCTGCCTTAATCGACTAAGCTACGACATGGTCAAAAAGAGTGGAAACCGAAGTTCTACTGAACTTACTGGATTCTGCAGCCTCTCTGAGGCACACACCAGGGTTTTACACAACTCCCCCCATGCACTCAAGCTATGTCAATAGGCCTGGTTGATATCTGGTTGATGGGGTTCTGGGAGTTCTTCAACTCCTCAAGCCCGGCCCAAGGCCACCTGCTTGATGGGGTTCTGGAAGTTCTTCTACTCCTCAAGCCCAGCCCGAGGCCAGGCTCGACTTGTGAGAGTTTGGTCCACCAGGCTGTTGCTTGGAGCGGCCCGCAGGGCCACATACCCACCACAGCCCGGCTGATCCGGAACTTCTCTTAGAAAACAGTCCAGTTTTCTCTTGAAGATGTCCACGGTTGTTCCGACAATATTTCTTATAGTCGCTGGGAGGACGTTGAACAACCGCGGACCTCTGATGTTTATACAGTGCTCTCTAATTGTGCCTATGGCACCTCTGCTCTTCACTGGTTCAATCTTGCATTTTCTTCCATATCGTTCACTCTAGTACGTTGTTATTTTACTGTGTAGATTTGGGACCTGGCCCTCCAGTATTTTCCACGTGTATATTATTTGGTATCTCTCTCGTCTCCTTTCTAGAGAGTACATTTGGAGAGCTTTGAGACGATCCCAAAAATTAAGGCGTTTTATCTCCTCTATGCGTGCCGTATATGTTCTCTGTATTCCCTCTATTTCAGCAATCTCTCCTGCTCTGAAGGGGGAAGTGAGTACTAAGCAGTACTCGAGACGGGACAACACAAGTGACTTGAAGAGTACAACCATTGTGATGGGATCTCTGGATTTGAAAGTTCTCGTAATATATCCTATCATTTTTCTGGCTGACGCAATATTTGCTTGGTTATGCTCCCTAAACGTTAGGTCGTCGGACATCATTATTCCCAAATCCTTGAAATGCTGTTTACCTATTATGGGCAGATTCGATTGTGTTTTGTATCCTGTATTATGTTTCAGGTCCTCATTTTTGCCGTACCTGAGTACCTGGAATTTATCGCTGTTAAACATGTTATTTTCTGCTGCCCAATCGAAAACTTTGCTGATATCTGCTTGTAATTTTTCCTTGTCTTCAGCAGAGGTAATTTTCATGCTGATTTTTGTGTCATCTGCAAAGGATGACACGAAGCTGTGACTTGTATTTTGATCTATATCTGATATGAGAATAAGGAACAGAAGTGGTGCAAGGACTGTACCTTGAGGTACAAAGCTTTTAACTGCACTTGGACTTGATTTTATTTGATTGACTGTTCCTCCTTGTGTTCTGTTCGACAGAAAATTGAGTATCCAGCGTCCTACTTTACCAGTTATTCCCATTGACCTCATTTTGTGTGCAATCACTCCATGATCACATGTGTCGAATGCCTTTGCAAAGTCTGTGTATACAACATCTGCATTTTGCTTTTCGTCTAGAGCTTCTGTGATTTTGTCATTGTGATTGAGTAACGTGACAGACAGACAGGATCTTCCCGCTCTAAATCCATGTTGTCCTGGGTTGTGAAACTCATTATTTTCCATAAAACTAGAAATTTGATTCCTAATCACTCTTTCAAAAACTTTTATTTGTAATGTTAGTGCAACTGGCCTATAATTTTTTGCTAAGGCAATTGTTCTCCCCCCCTTGTGCAAAGGAGCTATATCTGCAGATTTAAGTGCTGCATGCATCTCCCATGTATCTTTCTCCATATTACGCTGAGTGCTCTCGCTATTGGTACTTTACATTTCTTTATGAATATTGAATTCCATGAGTCAGGCCCAGGAGTACCGCTGTACCACCACCTGCCGTTCTCCCTAAGCAGGCCGCTCCCATCATGCAGGCCGTTCTCCCTCTTTGCCCTTACACACACAAATCACAACTGCGTGATGCATCAAATGAACAAATCCACAAGGACGGTGCCGAGGATTCGAACCTGCGTGCAAGAGCATCCCAGACGCTGCCTTAATTGACTGAGCTACGACATGGTCAAAAGGAGTTGAAACCGAAGTTCTACTGAACTTACTGGATCCTGCAGCCTCTCCGAGGCACAAACCAGGGTTTTACACAACTCCCCCCATGCACTCGAGCTATGTCAATAGGCCTCGTCACGGCACTTGTGGATTTGTTCATTTGATGCATCACGCAATTGTTATTTGTATGTGTAATGAAGTAAGGGTGAAGAGGGAGAACGGCCTATTGACATAGCTCGAGTGAGATTATCTTGAGATTATCTTCAGATGATTTCGGGGCTTTTTAGTGTCCTCGCGGCCCGGTCCTCGACCGGGCCGCGGGGACACTAAACACTCCCAGGAAGGACACTCCACCCCCAGGAAGCAGCCCGTGACAGCTGAATAACACCCAGGTACCTATTTTACTGCTAGGTAACAGGGGCATAGGGTGAAAGAAACTCTGCCCATTGTTTCTCGCCGGCGCCTGGGATCGAACCCAGGACCACAGGATCACAAGTCCAGCGTGCTGTCCGCTCAGCCGACCAGCTCCCCTTGCCCGGAGTAAGGCAAAGGTGGAGAGTGGGGGCCGGGTGGGACGAGAGAGGGCCGGGTGGGGGAGATTGGGGGCCGGGTGGGGGAGATTGGGGGCCGGGTGGGGGAAAGTGGGGGCCGGGTGGGGGAGGGTGGGGGCCGGGTGGGGGAGAGTGGGGGCAGGGTGGGGGAGAGTGGGGGCCGGGTGGGGGAGAGTGGGGGCCGGGTAGGGGGAGAGTGGGGGCCGGGTGGGGGAGAGTGGGGGCCGGGTAAGGGAGAGTGGGGGCCGGGTGGGGGAGAGTGGGGGCCGGGTGGGGGAGAGTGGGGGCCGGGTGGGGGAGAGTGGGGCCGAGTGGGGGAGAGTGGGGGCCGGGTGGGGGCCGGGTGGGGGAGAGTGGGGGCCGGGTGGGGGAGAGTGGGGGCCGGGTGGGGGAGAGTGGGGGCCGGGTGGGGGAGAGTGGGGGCCGGGTGGGGGAGAGTGGGGGCCGGGTGGGGAGAGTGGGGCCGGGTGGGGGAGAGTAGGGGCCGGGTGGGGGAGAGTAGGGGCCGGGTGGGGGAGAGTGGGGGCCGGGTGGGGGAGAGTGGGGGCCGGGTGGGGGAGAGTGGGGGCCGGGTGGGGGAGAGTGGGGTCCGGGTGGGGGAGAGTGGGGCCGGGTGGGGAGAGTGGGGGCCGGGTGGGGAGAGGGGCCAGGTGGGGAGAGGGGCCAGGTGGGGAGAGGGGCCAGGTGGGGAGAGGGGCCAGGTGGGGAGAGGGGCCAGGTGGGGAGAGTGGGGCCAGGTGGGGAGAGTGGGGCCGGGTGGGGAGAGTGGGGGCCAGGTGGGGAGAGGGGCCAGGTGGGGAGAGGGGCCAGGTGGGGAGAGTGGGGCCGGGTGGGGAGAGTGGGGCCGGGTGGGGAGAGTGGGGCCGGGTCGGGAGAGTGGGGCCGGGTGGGGGAGAGTGGGGCCGGGGTGGGGAAAGTGGGGGCCGGGTGGGGAAGAGTGGGACCGGGTGGGGGAGAGTGGGGCCGGGTGGGGAGAGGGGGGCCGGGTGGGGGAGAGTGGGGCCGGGTGGGGGAGAGTGGGGCCGGGGTGGGGAAAGTGGGGGCCGGGTGGGGAGTGTGGGTCAGGTGGGGAGTGTGGGTCAGGTGGGGAGTGTGGGTCAGGTGGGGAGTGTGGGTCAGGTGACGAGTGTGGGTCAGGTGACGAGTGTGGGTCAGGTGAGGAGTGTGGGTCAGGTGAGGAGTGTGGGTCAGGTGGGGAGTGTGGGTCAGGTGGGGAGTGTGGGTCAGGTGGGGAGTGTGGGTCAGGTGGGGAGTGTGGGTCAGGTGACGAGTGTGGGTCAGGTGAGGAGTGTGGGTCAGGTGAGGAGTGTGGGTCAGGTGACGAGTGTGGGTCAGGTGGGGAGTGTGGGTCAGGTGGGGAGTGTGGGTCAGGTGAGGAGTGTGGGTCAGGTGGGGAGTGTGGGTCAGGTGGGGAGTGTGGGTCAGGTGAGGAGTGTGGGTCAGGTGGGGAGTGTGGGTCAGGTGACGAGTGTGGGTCAGGTGACGAGTGTGGGTCAGGTGAGGAGTGTGGGTCAGGTGACGAGTGTGGGTCAGGTGGGGAGTGTGGGTCAGGTGAGGAGTGTGGGTCAGGTGGGGAGTGTGGGTCAGGTGAGGAGTGTGGGTCAGGTGAGGAGTGTGGGTCAGGTGGGGAGTGTGGGTCAGGTGGGGAGTGTGGGTCAGGTGACGAGTGTGGGTCAGGTGACGAGTGTGGGTCAGGTGAGGAGTGTGGGTCAGGTGAGGAGTGTGGGTCAGGTGGGGAGTGTGGGTCAGGTGGGGAGTGTGGGTCAGGTGACGAGTGTGGGTCAGGTGAGGAGTGTGGGTCAGGTGGGGAGTGTGGGTCAGGTGACGAGTGTGGGTCAGGTGGGGAGTGTGGGTCAGGTGGGGAGTGTGGGTCAGGTGAGGAGTGTGGGTCAGGTGAGGAGTGTGGGTCAGGTGGGGAGTGTGGGTCAGGTGGGGAGTGTGGGTCAGGTGACGAGTGTGGGTCAGGTGAGGAGTGTGGGTCAGGTGACGAGCGTGGGTCAGGTGACGAGTGTGGGTCAGGTGACGAGTGTGGGTCAGGTGGGGAGTGTGGGTCAGGTGGGGAGTGTGGGTCAGGTGACGAGTGTGGGTCAGGTGAGGAGTGTGGGTCAGGTGGGGAGTGTGGGTCAGGTGGGGAGTGTGGGTCAGGTGACGAGTGTGGGTCAGGTGAGGAGTGTGGGTCAGGTGACGAGTGTGGGTCAGGTGACGAGTGTGGGTCAGGTGGGGAGTGTGGGTCAGGTGGGGAGTGTGGGTCAGGTGGGGAGTGTGGGTCAGGTGGGGAGTGTGGGTCAGGTGACGAGTGTGGGTCAGGTGACGAGTGTGGGTCAGGTGGGGAGTGTGGGTCAGGTGGCGAGTGTGGGTCAGGTGGGGAGTGTGGGTCAGGTGGGGAGTGTGGGTCAGGTGGGGAGTGTGGGTCAGGTGGGGAGTGTGGGTCAGGTGGGGAGTGTGGGTCAGGTGGGGAGTGTGGGTCAGGTGGGGAGTGTGGGTCAGGTGGGGAGTGTGGGTCAGGTGGGGAGTGTGGGTCAGGTGGGGAGTGTGGGTCAGGTGGGGAGTGTGGGTCAGGTGGGGAGTGTGGGTCAGGTGGGGAGAGGGAAGCCGTGATGGGAGTAGGGGGGGGGGTGCATATTAGGAGCTGGGGTTTAAATGGGGAGAGGGGAACAATATTGAGGTCCGGAGTGGAGAGCGATGCCCCGTGGGTAGAGTTCATCTGGGGAGAGTGAGGCCTGGTGGGTCCATGGGGGCGGGGGGGTCCAGGTGGGAAGGAAAGCGGGGCCAGGTGGGGAGAGAAGCCAGGTGGGGAGAGGGGGCCAGGTGGGGAGAGGGGCCAGGTGGGGAGAGGGGGCCAGGTGGGGAGAGGGGCCAGGTGGGGAGAGGGGGCCAGGTGGGGAGAGAAGCCAGGTGGGGAGAGGGGGCCAGATGGGGAGAGGGGGCCAGGTGGGGAGAGGGGGCCAGGTGGGGAGAGGGGGCCAGGTGGGGAGAGGGGCCAGGTGAGGAGAGGGGGCCAGGTGGGGAGAGGGGGCCAGATGGGGAGAGGGGGCCAGGTGGGGAGAGGGGGCCAGGTGGGGAGAGGGGGCCAGGTGGGGAGAGGGAGCCAGGTGGGGAGAGGGAGCCAGGTGGGGAGAGGGAGCCAGGTGGGGAGAGGGGGCCAGGTGGGGAGAGGGGGCCAGGTGGGGAGAGGGGCCAGGTGGGGAGAGGGGGCCAGGTGGGGAGAGGGGGCCAGGTGGGGAGAGGGGGCCAGGTGGGGAGAGGGGGCCAGGTGGGGAGAGGGGGCCAGGTGGGGAGAGGGGGCCAGGTGGGGAGAGGGGGCCATGTGGGGAGAGGGGGGCAGGTGGGGAGAGGGGGCAGGTGGGGAGAGGGGGCCAGGAGGGGAGAGGGGGCCAGGTGGGGAGAGGGGGCCCAGGTGGGGAGAGGGGGCCCAGGTGGGGAGAGGGGGGCCAGGTGGGGAGAGGGGGCCCAGGTGGGGAGAGGGGGGCCAGGTGGGGAGAGGGGGCCAGGTGGGGAGAGGGGCCAGGTGGGGAGAGGGGGCCAGGTGGGGAGAGGGGGCCAGGTGGGGAGTGGGGGCCTGGTGGGGAGAGGGGGCCAAGTGGGGAGAGGGGGCCAAGTGGGGAGAGGGGGCCAAGTGGGGAGAGGGGGCCAGGTTATACCTGGGCCCCCTGGGCCACCTGGGCCAGGTTATACCTGGGCCAGGTTATACCTGGGTTATACCTGGGTCAGGGGGCCAGGAGGCCAGGTTACACCTAAATTATTGGGATCGTCTCAAAGCTCTCCAAATGTACTCTCTAGAAAGGAGACGAGAGAGATACCAAATAATATACACATGGCAAATACTGGAGGGTCAGGTCCCAAATCTACACAGTAAAATAACAACGTACTGGAGTGAACGATATGGAAGAAAATGCAAGATTGAACCTGTGAAGAGCAGAGGTGCCATAGGCACAATCAGAGAGCACTGTATAAACATCAGGGGTCCGCGGTTGTTCAACGTCCTCCCAGCGAGCATAAGAAATATTGCCGGAACAACCGTGGACATCTTCAAGAGAAAACTGGACGGTTTTCTAAGAGAAGTTCCGGATCAGCCGGGCTGTGGTGGGTATGTGGCCCTGCGGGCCGCTCCAAGCAACAGCCTGGTGGACCAAACTCTCACAAGTCGAGCCTGGCCTCGGGCCGGGCTTGGGGAGTAGAAGAACTCCCAGAACCCCATCAACCAGGTATCAACCAGGTGGGGAGAGGGGGCCAGGTGGGGAGAGGGGGCCAGGTGGGGAGAGGGGGCCAGGTGGGGAGAGGGGGCCAGGTGGGGAGAGGGGGCCAGGTGGGGAGAGGGGGCCAGGTGGGGAGAGGGGGCCAGGTGGGGAGAGGGGGCCAGGTGGGGAGAGGGGGCCAAGTGGGGAGAGGGGGCCAGGTGGGGAGAGGGGGCCAGGTGGGGAGAGGGGGCCAGGTGGGGAGAGGGGGCCAGGTGGGCAGAGGGGGCCAGGTGGGCAGAGGGGGCCAGGTGGGCAGAGGGGGCCAGGTGGGGAGAGGGGGCCAGGTGGGGAGAGGGGGCCAGGTGGGGAGAGGGGCCAGGTGGGGAGAGGGGGCCAGGTGGGGAGAGGGGGCCAGGTGGGGAGAGGGGGCCAGGTGGGGAGAGGGGGCCAAGTGGGGAGAGGGGGCCAGGTGGGGAGAGGGGGCCAGGTAGGGAGAGGGGGCCAGGTGGGGAGAGGGGGCCAGGTGGGGAGAGGGGCCAGGTGGGGAGAGGGGGCCAGGTGGGGAGAGGGGGCCAGGTGGGGAGAGGGGGGCCAGGTGGGGAGAGGGGGCCAGGTGGGGAGAAGGGGCCAGGTGGGGAGAGGGGGCCAGGTGGGGAGAGGGGGCCAGGTGGGGAGAGGGGCCAGGTGGGGAGAGGGGGCCAGGTGGGGAGAGGGGGCCAGGTGGGGAGAGGGGGCCAGGTGGGGAGAGGGGGCCAAGTGGGGAGAGGGGGCCAAGTGGGGAGAGGGGGCCAAGTGGGGAGAGGGGGCCAAGTGGGGAGAGGGGGCCAGGTGGGGAGAGGGGGCCAGGTGGGGAGAGGGGGCCAGGTGGGGAGAGGGGGCCAGGTGGGGAGAGGGGCCAGGTGGGGAGAGGGGGCCAGGTTGGGAGAGGGGGCCAGGTTGGGAGAGGGGGCCAGGTGGGGAGAGGGGGCCAGGTGGGGAGAGCGAACAGTGATGGCGTGAGGGTGCGGGCATGCGGTGCCCTTGTTACTGCGCGCCAGCCTGGCTGTGCGCGCCAAAATGCTCCACCTCTTACAGAAGGCAACACAACACCGGTATCAGCACCTTCACTCGCATCACTGTTTTAACTCTGCCATAGACATTACCAAAGGTGACGTAATAGACCCAATGATTACTATCTAACCCCCTGAACAGTATGTAAAAACCAGGCTTATTATGATGGTTGAAGTTGTTTACATGAAGATTAAGTTACTATGGCATGCCACAGGTGCGGGGGGAGTAAGTTACGGGGATCAACACTTCCTCGCTTTATGGACCACACGAGTGCATGAGGCACAAACTACGCCCTCAAACACGTGGATTTTAGGCCAGGGTGGCCGGATCGGGTTTAAAGATACGGGTGTGAGTCATGTGTTTGGAGACGGAGAAGTAGCGGGCGGGAGACCAGTAAACGTCATGTTGGGCAGAGGACCAGCAAACACACACACATACAAACAAATAAAACCCGCAAACGCGTGGATCCTGCCAAACAGCTGCCCGCACGCGGCCATACCGCCACATACCCTCCTAATTGTCGGCCAAAGTAGGCTAAACTCCATGGTGATCACCCTCCGGAGGAATGCTCACTACTTCTGTTATCATTCCTCCTCCCCTAGTCACCTCTGGGGCATAGTACACCTCTTGCAAAGGAAATTATTCACAAAATGTTGGTCAGAAGACAAGCAAGAAAGAAAGATCCCCCGAGCTGGCCGTCACAGCATAGCAATGTTGTGCGTAGAACACCTCGTGCAGACGAGCACACCGCTCAGTATGGACGCGCTCCCCACAATACTCAAGGTCTTACACTCTATAACATAATATAATTGTACTTTGTGCTCGGTGATGTTCCTGCCACACCTCGTTCCTGTCCGGGATGTTTGCCCACATTACAATAACTGAGGCTGTAGAAGGCCTATATTGGCTCATATGAAGCAGTACCTGGTTACCTGGTTGATACCTGGTTGATGGGGTTCTGGGAGTTCTTCTACTCCCCAAGCCCGGCCCGAGGCCAGGCTTGACTTGTGGGAGTTTGGTCCACCAGGCTGTTGCTTGGAGCGGCCCGCAGGCCCACATATCCACCACAGCCCGGTTGGTCCGGCACTCCTTGGAGGAATAAATCTAGTTTCCTCTTGAAAATGTCCACAGTTGTTCCGGCAATATTTCTTATAGTCGCTGGGAGGACGTTGAACAACCGCGGACCTCTGATGTTTATACAGTGTTCTCTGATTGTGCCTATGGCACCTCTGCTCTTCACTGGTTCTATTCTACATTTTCTTCCATAGCTATTTATATTCACCCAAATCCATATATATGTCTCTCCTTCGCTTAGAAACAATCCAGCGATCCTGTCTATTATGTTGGTAATTTGCTTCATAAATCTACAACCCAATTTCCAAATCAATATTTACTCAAGTCTTTCTTGAATCTAAACTTTTCAAATTTATATTCAATGTTTTGTGTTCTATTTTGTGTTGATATATCTAAAACCATATTTATATCCCTGCTAAAAATATATAAAAAATACTGTACTTGGGGAAAAAATTGAAACATGAGTGTAGCCGTTAAGCTAATTAGACGACTGTTCCACCCAAATAATCTATCTTCCAAATTTAAATTGAGATGAACATTTGCAACCTTCCACGACTTCGGTACTCTGCTCGACTACAATGATTAATTAAATATACAAAACTCAGCCCGTCATCATAAACAAAGGCCAAAAGTGATTCCATTCACCCGCCATATCCCCCGTTTATGAATGAAAAACGGTTTACACGACTCACAACTGACAACGTTCGAACACTTCCGGAACAAATGCTTCGCTGACGACTTTTGTTCGAACCACAACGCTGTAAATTTGACCGGTCCGTCCTGGACCATTCTCAAGTCAATTGACTTGAGAATGGTCCAGGACGGATCGAAACGTCGTCGTCCCTTTACCTTCTAGTTTGTGGTCTGGTCAAACTACTTCAGCCACGTTACTGTGACTCATCGCCTGCAACGCTGTAAATGCTTCACCCACGTACTACAAATAATCGCCAACAGAACCGAAACACCTAACCTAACCTACCCTATATATGCACAATATGCTAATATATTATAATATTAATTTATATTTGAGAAAATACGCATTTTGAATGAACAGCACGATAAAATTTATGAATGCGTCTGTGGGGTCGACACTGGATGTAATAGACTTGAGTCGAGGACGGGTTGGAGTTCACGGGTTCAATTCTCAGGCGAGACAGAAATAATTTGATACATTTCTTATCACCTAATGATTCTGTTCACCTAACAGTTAATAAATTTATGGGATTTAAGCAACTTTTTTTCCACCACAGACGTGGCCACACATTTACAATGCTAACCAGCATATTGTTTCTGTCCTCCATGGACAGAGTTAGAGATCTGTTAAACATATAATTCAGTGATTTATTGAACAATCCACAGCAGAAGGTGGCTGCAGTACTTTTAAAATGATAATCCGTTTATGTAGGACAGACGTAAGTCTGTCCTACATAAACAATATTCAAAGTATCTTTTATATAGTGTTATTTCACCTTATTGCAAAGGTGAAATGTAATTCTGACCAGCATCGACATATCCTATATACAAGCATATCTAACTATGGTTACATCCTGGAGAGGGACAGTATTTTGACCTTGTACTGCATGTGCAGCTTACACATGACATGGGGCAACCCGTTCTCGCAAATTTAATAAGTCAATATTGACTTATTAAATATGTGCATAGGTGACATACTTAACATAATAGATACCCCTAAAAAGATTCATAGAAAACACCGACCTTACCTAACCTTGTTAGTATCTTAAGATAAGCATCTTATTGCTTCGTAATTACAATTATTACCTAACCTATAATAGGCATAGGTTAAGTAATAATTGTAATTACGAAGCAATAAGATGCTTATCTTAAGATACTAACAAGGTTAGGTAAGGTCGGTGTTTTCTATGAATCTTTTTAGGGGTATCTATTATGTTTAGTATATCACCTATGCACGTAGTTAATAAGTCAATATTGACTTTACGAATTTGCGAGAACGGGTTGCAACGGGCCCTAGAATACAGCCTGTGTATACATATACACAGGCGTTCTGTCCCCGACCAAACCAAACAGCTAATTCCTCGCTGGTAACCACTAGTCAACTTGTCTTCTTCAACTCGAACATCAATTTGTTGAGCTGCAGGAATAATAAGGAGTTGTTGTTGTTGTTGTTCAGTAAATATAGACAATAGTTGTTATAACAACACCCGTGTCCTTGTCATACCAGTTACCGGTCTCCTGACGTTCATCACTGGTCTAGTCTTGTCTTGGATACATCTGAAGACAAACAACACCTCAGGACTGCTCTTTGCTCTGCTATACGTACTTCAGAATTTCACTATTTTCGTATTTTTTAATATTTCTTGTTAGCTTGACAAATTCTCATTCTAGAATGACAATTTTCAGTGCGGGATGTTTTCGGTATGGTTCTTCTCAGGCGGTGATGTATAAGACATTATTTTTTATCGGTCCGAGATTTTTTAGCTACGAAATTTATTGGCTTAAAAATTAAGCAATTTTTTTCGGTCAGAATCGTCTTGGTAAGGATGACCTACGGTAAACTCTGACCTGACAAGAAGTCCGTTAGAGGATATTCAATTCCGTCCGGTCCGCATCAGACGCGCGTGCGTACTTCCCAAGTTCAGTTTACTGGGTTGAGCTTCAGCTCTTTGGTCCCGCCTCTAATGCGTGCGTGTATGTGTTTGTTTTCACCTATTTGTGCCTGAAGATTCGAGTTTTACCTCTTGGACACCACAACGTGTCACCATTGACTGCCCTCAGCTCCCCAAGGCATAACTGTGACGTGATTGTCTCTGAAGCTAGACACAGACATAATGAAGTAATCAATGATGGAGTCAGAGTTTGACTCCTGTGGATTCCTTCCTAAACTGGTCTCCGAATGCATGATAGAACTGATGAGTTGGCCAAGGCTTTTGCTCGTAAAGAGGAAATTTGATTACCAATTTGGACTGCCTTTGAGCAGCCTGAGGGTAGTAATATTCCGGTAACATCAGTCCTCCACCAGTTTCCCGTACCAGATCTTCCCAGCTCCCGCACACCCCAGATAAAATTTGTCCCCCCCCCCCTCCAGACAAAAAGCAGAAGAGAGTAAGTTTCAGGGTGATGTACTCAAACATAGATGGGATCACAAGCAAGGTAAGTGAACCAAGGGAAAGAGCACAAGAAGTGAACCCAAATGTAATCAGACTCACTGAAACAAAACTCTCAGGAATCATAACGAATGCCATGTTTTCCCAGCAGTACACAGTAATAAGGAAAAAGATTAATGGAAGGGGAGGAGGCGGAGTGGCCCTACTAATGAGAAAGGAATGGAGTTTCAAGGAGATGGCTATCCCAGGCTGTGAGGGATTCAGAGACTACATAACAGGCACCATGACAATGGGAGGACCAAGAACAGTAGTAGCAGTGATATATAACTCTCCACCAGATGACAGAAGACCCAGTCAAGAGTATGACAACAACAACATGGCAGTTAACACTATAATTGAGAGGGCAGCCTCAGCTGCCTGTAGAAATAGATCCCATCTGCTCATCATGGAGGACTTAAATCATGGAAGGATAGACTGGGAGAACGAGGAACCGCATGGAGGTGAGGATACGTGGAAAGCCAAACTATTGGAGGTAGTGACTAGAAATTTTTTAACCCAGCATGTCAGGGAACCCACTAGGATGAGAGGAAACGATGAACCAGCGAGACTCGACCTAGTCTTCACTCTGAACGACTCCGACATAAGAGAAATTGGTTTTGAGGCCCCAGTAGGAATGAGTGACTACAGTGTACTGGCATTTGAGTACCTGGTTGAAGGTTTATTGAACTCGAGGAGGGGCACTGAAAACAAAAGGCTGGCATTCCGAAAGGGGAAACTATGAGGAGATAAGAAAATTCCTAACAGATATAACGGGGAAACAGAGTTCAGGGGAAAGACAGCCCAAGACATGATGAACTACATTACGCAGAAGTGCAAGGAAGCAGCAAACAAGTTTGTCCCAGTCCAAAAGAAAAACAATGAAATGATGAGAAACCCATGGTTTAATCAGAGATGTAGGCTAGCTAAGCAGCAAAGTAAAAGGGTGTGGAGAAACTATAGGAATAACAGGACACCTGAGAGCAGAGAAAGATTCCAGAGTGTCAGGAATGAATATGTCAGGATGAGAAGAGGCAGAAAGACAATACGAAAATGACATCGCAAGCAAGGCAAAGACTCAGCCTAAATTGCTGCACAGCCACATCAGGAGAAACACAACAATAAAGGAACAGGTAATGAAATTAAGGATAGGGGCAGAAGGATTCACTACAAATGACAAGGAAGTGTGTGAGGAACTGAATAGGAAATTCCAGGAGGTCTTCTCTTTAGAGTAAGGAAAAATCTCAGAGATAAGCGAGGGAATATTTAATCAGGAACCATTAGAAGAGTTTGAGATTACCAGTAAAAGGAAGTGTTTACTAGAGTTGGATGTGACAAAGGCTATAGGCGCAGATGGAATCTCCCCTTGGATACTTAAGGAAGGAGCAGAAGAACTGTGCCTGCCACTCTCCATAGTGTATAACAAATCACTGGCAACAGGGGAACTGCCAGAAATTTGGAAAGCAGCTAACGTAGTCCCAATATACAAGAAAGGGGATAAACAGGAGGTGCTGAACTACAGGCCAGTGTCCCTAACCTGCATACCACGCAAGTTGATGGAGAATATTGTGCGAAGAAAGCTAGTGGAACATCTGGAGCGAAAGAACTTTGTAACACAGCATCAACATGTGTTCAGGGATGGCAAGTCCTGCCTCACAGGGTTACTTGAATTCAATGACCAGGCAACAAAAATCAGGCAAGAAAGAGAGGGGTGGGCAGACTGCATATTTTTGGATTGCCAGAAAGCCTTTGATACAGTACCACACAAGAGGCTAGTGAAAAAGCTGGAGATGTTGGCTGGAGTGAAATGGAAGGTACTCCATTGGATAAAGGAGTACCTAAGCAACAGGAGATAACAAGTCAATGTGAGGGGTGAGGTCTCAGATTGGCGAGACGTTACAAGTGGAGTCCTGCTGAGGTCAGTCCTTGGACCTATACTGTTTCTGATATATGTAAATGATCTCCCAGAGGGTATAGACTCGTTTCTCTCAATGTTTGCTGACGATGCAAAAATTATGAGGAGGATTGAAACAGAGGATGATAGTAGGCTACAATATGACCAAGACAGACTGAATGAAAGGTCCAACAAATGGCTGCTAAAGTTCAACCCGAGTAAATGCAAAGTAATGAAACTAGGCGGTGGAAACAGGAGGCCAGACACAGGATACAGAATAGGAGTTGAAATACTTAATGAAATGGACAGAGAGAAAGATCTAGGAGTTGATATCACACCAAACCTGTCACCTGAAGCCCACATAAAAAGAATTACGTCTGCGGCATATGCGAGGCTGGCTAACATCAGAACAGCCTTCAGGA
Source organism: Procambarus clarkii (assembly GCF_040958095.1). Lineage (NCBI taxonomy): Eukaryota > Metazoa > Arthropoda > Malacostraca > Decapoda > Cambaridae > Procambarus > Procambarus clarkii. The sequence continues at coordinate 20,348,899 of NC_091223.1, read as the reverse complement.
ACCTGTGTAAGGAATCATTCAGAATCTTGTATACCACATATGTAAGACCAATCCTGGAGTATGCAGACCCAGCATGGAGCCCGTACCTCGTCAACCACAAGACGAAGCTGGAAAAAGTTTAGAGGTATGGCACTAGACTAGTCCCAGAACTAAGAGGCACGAGTTACGAGGAAAGGCTGCGGGAAATGCACCTTACGACACTGGAAGACAGAAGAGTAGGGGGAGAAATGATTACTATCTACAAAATCTTCAGGGGAATCGACAGGGTAAACGTGGATAAACTATTCAACACTGGTGGTATGGGAACAAGGGGACACAGGTGGAAACTGAGTATCCACATGAGCCACAGGGACGTTAGAAAGAACTTTTTCAGGGTCAGAGTAGTTAACAGGTGGAATGCATTAGGCAGTGATGTGGTGGAGGCTGACTCCATACACAGTTTCAAATGTAGATATGATAGAGCCCAGTAGGCTCAGGAATCTGACCACCAGTTGATTGACAGTTGAGAGGCGGGACCAAAGAGCCAAAGCTCAACTCCTGCAAGCACAAATAGGTGAGTACACACACACACTCACCCCCCCCCCCCCTCTCACCATACTCAACCCACCACACACACACACACACACCCTAGGAAGCAGCCCATGACAGCTGACCAACTCCCAGGTACCTATTTACTGCTAGGTAACGGGCATTCAGGGTGAAAGAAACTTTGTCCATTTGTTTCTGCCTGGTGCGGGAATTGAACCCGCGCCACAGAATTACGAGTCCTGCGCGCTGTGTGTACTCACCTATTTGTGCTTGCGGGGGTTGAGCTTTGGCTCTTTGGTCCCGCCTCTCAACTGTCAATCAACTGGTGTACAGATTCCTGAGCCTACCTTGAGGTTACCTTACCTTGAGGTGCTTCTGGGGCTTAGTGTCCCCGCGGCCCGGTCGTCGACCAGGCCTCCTGGTTGCTGGACTGATCAACCAGGCTCTTAGGCGCGGCTGCTCGCAGCCTGACGTATGAGTCACAGCCTGGTTGATCAGGTATCCTTTGGAGGTGCTTATCCAGTTCTCTCTTGAACACTGTGAGGGGTCGGCCAGTTATGCCCCTTAAGTGTGGCGGAAGCGTGTTGAACAGTCTTGGGCCTCTGATGTTGATAGAGTTCTCTCTCAGAGTACCTGTTGCACCTCTTCTTCTCAACGGGGGTATTCTGCACATCCTGCCATGTCTTCTGGTCTCATGTGATGTTATTTCTGTGTGCAGGTTTGGGACCATCCCCTCTAATATTTTCCACGTGTAAATTATTATGTATCTCTCCCGCCTGCGCTCAAGGGAGTACAGTTTTAGGCTCTTTAGTCGGTCCCAGTAATTTAGATGTTTTACTGAGTGGATTCTAGCAGTAAAGGATCTCTGCACGCTCTCCAGGTCAGCAATTTCTCCAGCTTTGAAAGGGGCTGTCATTGTGCAGCAGTACTCCACTCTAGAGAGCACAAGCGTTTTGAAAAGTATCATCATCGGTATAGCATCTCTAGTGTGAAAAGTTCTTGTTATCCAACCTGTCATTTTTCTTGCAGTTGTGACGGCTACTTTATTGTGTTCTTTAAAGGTAAGGTCTTCCGACATGGGTACACCCAGATCCTTTACATTGCCTTTTCGTTCTATGTTATGATTTGCCTGAGTTTTGTACGTGGTTTCCGTTTTTATATTTTCAATTTTTCCGTAGCGCATGAGCTGGAACTTATCCTCGTTAAACACCATATTATTTTCTGTAGCCCATAGAAAGACCTGATCTACATCTGACTGGAGGTTTGCCGTGTCTTCTATGTTGCCAACTCTCATGAAAATCCTAGTGTCGTCTGCAAATCCTACTGGGCTCTATCATATCTACATTTGAAACTGTATATGGAGTCAGCCTCCACCACATCACTGCCTAATGCATCCCATCCGTTAACTACTCTGACACTGAAAAAGTTCCTTCTAACGCTCTGTGGCTCATGTGGGTACTCAGTTTCCACCTGTGTGTGTGTGTGTGTGTGTGTGTGTGTGTGTGTGTGTGTGTGTGTGTGTGTGTGTGTGTGTGTGTGTGTGTGTGTGTGTTTACTATTTATATTTACTATTTTTGTCAGCAAAATCGAGCTATTAGCTCTTGGACCCCGCCTTTCTAACCAATCTATTTTTCCTCTATTATATCTACTACATATTTCTCTAACATGCGCGAGCGCGCGCACGCACGCACGCGCATACACACACATATTCGTTTGCCTTGCACACACATGTGTACTCACCTATTTGTGTCTGAAGGATCGAGCATTGACTCTTGGATCCCGCCGTTCTAGCCATCGGTTGTTTACAGCAATGACTACGGTCCTATTTCCCTATCATACTTGGTTTAAAATTATGAATAGAATTTGCTTCCACAACCTGTTCCTTAAGTGCATTCCATTTTTCCACTACTCTCACTCTAAAAGTCACAGAGTCCTAACATCTCTGTGACTCATCTGAGTTTCCAGCTTCCACCCATGTCCCCTCGTTCTGTTACTATTCCGCGTGAACATTTCGACTATGTCCACTCTGTCAATCCCCCTGAGTATTTTATACATTCCTTTCATATCCCCCCTCTTCATGCTTCTTTCTAGTGTCGTAAGGCAAAGTTTCATCAGGCGCTCCTCATACCCCATCCCTCATAACTCTGGGACGAGTCTCGTTGAAAACCTCTGAACCTTTTTCCAGTTTCTTCAGATGAAGACTCCATGATGAGGCGGCATACTCTAAGACTGGCCTCATGTAGGCAGTGTAAAGTGCCCTAAATGCCTCCTTACTTAGGTTTCTGAATGATGTTCTAACTTTTGCCAATGAAGAGTATGCTGCTGTCGTTATCCTATTTGTATGTGCTTCAGGAGATTAGGTGTTACGTCCACCCCCAGGTCTCTTTCACGCGTCGTCACAGGTAGGCAGTTCCCCTTCATTCTGTATTGTCCCTTTGGTCTCCTATCACCTAGTCCCATTTCCATAACTTTACAGTTGCTCGTGTTGAACTCCAGTAGCTATGTATCTGACCATCTCTGGAACCTGTTCAGGTCCTCTTGGAGGATCCTGCAATTCTCATCTGTCACAACTCTTCTTATCAACTTTGCGTCATCCGCAAACATCGACATGTAGGACTCTTACTCCTGTAAACATGTCGTTAACATATACTAGAAATAGAATTTGTCCCAGCACCGATCCTTGAGGAACTCCACTCGTTACTGTTCGCCAGTCCGACTTCTCGCCCCTTACCGTAACTCTTTGGCTTCTTCCTGTCAGGTAGTTCCTAATCCATACTAGGGGCTTTCCCCCCACCCCCACCTGCCTCTCGGGTTTGAACAGCAGTCTCATGTGCGGTACTGTATCAAAGGCTTTTTGGCAGTCCAGAAATATACAGTCTGCCCACCCATCTCTGTCCTGTCTGATCCTCGTTATTCTATCATAGAATTCCAAAAGGTTTGGTAAGCACGATTTCCCTTTCCAGAACCCATGTTGATGTTTGTTCACAAACCTAACGTTCTCCAGGTGTACAACCAGTCGCGTAGCCTAAATATTCTTTCAAGTATTTTACTGGGGATGCTTGTCAGTGATACAGGTCTATAGTTAAGTGCCTCCTCCCTATCGCCTTTCTTGAAAATCGGTACGACATGTGCCTTCTTCCAGCAACTGGGCAATTCTCCCAACATAAGTGACTCATTAAAGATCATTGCCAGAGGCACGCTGAGGGCCTGTGCTGCCTCTTTTAGTATCCACGGTGATACTTTGTCAGGTCCAACCGCTTTATTTGCATCCAGTGTTGTCAACTGTTTCATTACCTCCCCTGCTGTCACCTCTATATCTGATAGTCTTTTATCTAGGGCAATCTCTTCTAACAATGGGAGCCGCTCAGGCTCGGTTGTGAACACTCCATGGAAACTGGTATTCAGTGCATCACAGATTTCCTTGTCACTTTCAGTATATGCATCCTCTGTTTTCCTTAGTCTTGTCACTTGGTCGTTCACCAACATTTTTCTTCTTATATGGCTGTGTAGTAATTTAGGTTGCTTTTTCGCTTTGATCGCAATTCGTTCTCAAATTTCCTTTCCGATTTTCGTCTGATGTTAATGTAATCGTTCCTAGCTCTGTTGCATCTGATCCTGTTGTCCTCTGTCCTTTGTCTTCTGTACTTCCTCCACTCCCGCCTGTTGGCCATTTTTGCTTCCTGACACTGTCTATTAAACCAGGGGTTATTATATTACCTCTTATTTTTTCCCTTTACTGTTGGTATAAATTTCTCTTCTGCCTCCTGGCATTTCTGTATGACTAGGTCCATCATATCTTGGACTGTTTATCCTCTAATTTCTTCCTCCCAATGTGTGTGTATGTGTACTCACCTAATTGTGCTTGCAAGGGTTGAGCTTTGGCTCTTTGTTCCCACCTCTCAACTGTCAATCAACTGGTGTACAGATTCCTGAACCTACTGGGCTCTATCATATCTACGTTTGAAACCGTGTATGGAGTCAGCCTCCACCACATCACTTCCTAGTGCATTCCATTTATTAACTACTCTGACACTGAAAAATTCTTTCTAACGTCTCTGTGGCTCATCTGGGTACTAAGTTTCCACCTGTGTCCCCTTGTTCGTGTCCCACCCGTGCTGAAGAGTTTGTCCTGTCAATTCCCCTGAGAATTTTGTAGGTGGTTATCATGTCTCCCCTTACTCTTCTGTTTTCCAGGGATGTGAGGTTCAGCTCCTTTAGCCTTTCCTCGTAGCTCATTCCTCTCAGTTCCGGGACGAGCCTGGTGGCATACCGCTGAATCTTCTCTAGCTTTGTCTTGTGTTTAATAAAGTATGGACTACAGGCTGGAGCTGCATACTCCAGGATTGGTCTGACATAAGTGGTATACAGGGTCCTGAACGATTCCTTACACAAGTTTCTAAAGGCAGTTCTTATGTTGGCAAGTCTAGCATATGCTGCTGAAGATATTCTCTTGATGTGGGCCTCTGGGAACAGAGTGCCAGTTTCAACAGTGTCAGCTCCACCAACAGTGTCAGCACCACTAGTGTCAGCCTCAACAGTGTCAGCACCACTAGTGCCAGCCTCAACAGTGTCAGCACCACTAGTGCCAGCCTCACCAGTGTCAGCACTACTAGTGCCAGGCTCAACAGTGTCAGCACAACTAGTGCCAGCCTCAACAGTGTCAGCACCACTAGTACCAGCCTCAACAGTGTCAGCACCACTAGTGCCAGCCTCAACAGTGTCAGCACCACTAGTGCCAGCCTCAACAGTGTCAGCACCACTAGTACCAGCCTCAACAGTGTCAGCACCACTAGTGCCAGCCTCAACAGTGTCAGCACCACTAGTGCCAGCCTCAACAGTGTCAGTACCACTAGTGCCAGCCTCAACAGTGTCAGCACCACTAGTGCCAGCCTCAACAGTGTCAGCACCACTAGTCCAGCCTCAACAGTGTCAGCACCACTAGTACCAGCCTCAACACCAGTGTCAGTACCACTAGTGCCAGCCTCAACAGTGTCAGTACCAATAGTGCCAGCCTCAACAGTGTCAGCACCACCACCAGTGTCAGCACCACTAGTACCAGCCTCAACAGTGTCAGCACCACTAGTGCCAGCCTCAACAGTGTCAGCACCACTAGTGTCAGCCTCAACAGTGTCAGCACCACTAGTGCCAGCCTCAACAGTGTCAGCACCACTAGTGTCAGTACCACTAGTGCCAGCCTCAACAGTGTCAGTACCACTAGTGCCAGCCTCAACAGTGTCAGCACCACTAGTGTCAGCCTCAACAGTATCAGCACCACTAGTGTCAGCCTCAACAGTGTCAGCACCACTAGTGTCAGCACCACTAGTGTCAGTACCACTAGTGTCAGTACCACTAGTGTCAGTACCACTAGTGCCAGCACCACTAGTGTCAGCCTCAACAGTATCAGCACCACTAGTGTCAGCCTCAACAGTGTCAGCAACACTAGTGTCAGCACCACTAGTGTCAGCACCACTAGTGTCAGTACCACTAGTGCCAGCCTCAACAGTGTCAGCACCACTAGTGCCAGCCTCAACAGTGTCAGCACCACTAGTGTCAGCCTCAACAGTGTCAGCACCACTAGTGTCAGTACCACTAGTGCCAGCCTCAACAGTGTCAGCACCACTAGTGCCAGCCTCAACAGTGTCAGCACCACTAGTGTCAGCACCACTAGTGCCAGCACCACTAGTGCCAGCCTCAACAGTGTCAGCACCACTAGTGCCAGCCTCAACAGTGTCAGCACCACTAGTGCCAGCCTCAACAGTGTCAGCACCACTAGTGCCAGCCTCAACAGTGTCAGCACCACTAGTGTCAGCCTCAACAGTGTCAGCACCACTAGTGCCAGCCTCAACAGTGTCAGTACCACTAGTGTCAGCCTCAACAGTGTTAGCACCACTAGTGCCAGCCTCAACAGTGTCAGCACCACTAGTACCAGCCTCAACAGTGTCAGCACCACTAGTACCAGCCTCAACAGTGTCAGTACCACTAGTGTCAGCACCACTAGTGTCAGCACTAGTGTCAGTACCACTAGTGTCAGCACCACTAGTGCCAGCCTCAACAGTGTCAGCACCACTAGTGTCAGCACCACTAGTGCCAGCACCACTAGTGCCAGCCTCAACAGTGTCAGCACCACTAGTGCCAGGCTCAACAGTGTCAGCACCACTAGTGCCAGCCTCAACAGTGTCAGCACCACTAGTGCCAGCCTCAACAGTGTCAGCACTAGTGTCAGCCACAGTACCACTAGTGTCAGCCTCAACAGTGTTAGCACCACTAGTGCCAGCCTCAACAGTGTCAGCACCACTAGTACCAGCCTCAACAGTGTCAGCACCACTAGTACCAGCCTCAACAGTGTCAGTACCACTAGTGTCAGCACTAGTGTCAGTACCACTAGTGTCAGCCCAGTGTCAGCACCACTAGTGCCAGCCTCAACAGTGTCAGTACCACTAGTGTCAGCCTCAACAGTGTCAGTACCACTAGTACCAGCCTCAACAGTGTCAGCACCACTAGTACCAGCCTCAACAGTGTCAGCACCACTAGTGCCAGCCTCAACAGTGTCAGTACCACTAGTGTCAGCACCACTAGTGTCAGCCTCAACAGTGTCAGCACCACTAGTGCCAGCCTCAACAGTGTCAGCACCACTAGTGCCAGCCTCAACAGTGTTAGCACCACTAGTGCCAGCCTCAACAGTGTCAGCACCCCTAGTGCCAGCCTCAACAGTGTCAGCACCACTAGTGCCAGCCTCAACAGTGTCAGTACCACTAGTGTCAGCACCACTAGTGCCAGCCTCAACAGTGTCAGCACCACTAGTGCCAGCCTCAACAGTGTCAGCACCACTAGTGCCAGCCTCAACAGTGTCAGCACCACTAGTGTCAGCACCACTAGTGTCAGTACCACTAGTGCCAGCCTCAACAGTGTCAGCACCACTAGTGCCAGCCTCAACAGTGTCAGCACCACTAGTGCCAGCCTCAACAGTGTCAGCACCACTGGTGCCAGCCTCAACAGTGTCAGCACCACTAGTGCCAGCCTCAACAGTGTCAGCACCACTAGTGCCAACCTCAACAGTGTCAGCACCACTAGTGCCAGCCTCAACAGTGTCAGCACCACTAGTGCCAGCCTCAACAGTGTCAGCACCACTAGTGTCAGCACCACTAGTGCCAGCCTCAACAGTGTCAGCACCACTAGTGCCAGCCTCAACAGTGTCAGCACCACTAGTGTCAGCACCACTAGTGCCAGCCTCAACAGTGTCAGCACCACTAGTGCCAGCCTCAACAGTGTCAGCACCACTAGTGCCAGCCTCAACAGTGTCAGCACCACTAGTGCCAGCCTCAACAGTGTCAGCACCACTAGTGCCAGCCTCAACAGTGTCAGCACCACTAGTGCCAGCCTCAACAGTGTCAGCACCACTAGTGCCAGCCTCAACAGTGTCAGCACCACTAGTGCCAGCACCACTAGTGCCAGCCTCAACAGTGTCAGCACCACTAGTGTCAGCCTCAACAGTGTCAGCACCACTAGTGTCAGCACCACTAGTACCAGCCTCAACAGTGTCAGCACCACTAGTGTCAGCACCACTAGTACCAGCCTCAACAGTGTCAGCACCACTAGTGTCAGCACCACTAGTACCAGCCTCACTAGTACCAGCCTCAACAGTGTCAGCACCACTAGTACCAGCCTCAACAGTGTCAGCACCACTAGTGCCAGCCTCAACAGTGTCAGCACCACTAGTGCCAGCCTCAACAGTGTCAGCACCACTAGTGCCAGCCTCAACAGTGTCAGCACCACTAGTGCCAGCCTCAACAGTGTCAGCACCACTAGTGCCAGCCTCAACAGTGTCAGCACCACTAGTGCCAGCACCACTAGTGCCAGCCTCAACAGTGTCAGCACCACTAGTGCCATCCTCAACAGTGTCAGCACCACTAGTGTCAGCCTCAACAGTGTCAGCACCACTAGTGTCAGCACCACTAGTACCAGCCTCAACAGTGTCAGCACCACTAGTGCCAGCCTCAACAGTGTCAGCACCACTAGTGCCAGCCTCAACAGTGTCAGCACCACTAGTGCCAGCCTCAACAGTGTCAGCACCACTAGTGCCAGCCTCAACAGTGTCAGCACTACTAGTGCCAGCCTCAACAGTGTCAGTACCACTAGTGCCAGCCTCAACAGTGTCAGCACCACTAGTGTCAGCACCACTAGTGCCAGCCTCAACAGTGTCAGCACCACTAGTGCCAGCCTCAACAGTGTCAGCACCACTAGTGCCAGCCTCAACAGTGTCAGCACCACTAGTGCCAGCCTCAACAGTGTCAGCACCACTAGTGCCAGCACCACTAGTGCCAGCCTCAACAGTGTCAGCACCACTAGTGCCAGCCTCAACAGTGTCAGCACCACTAGTGTCAGCACCACTAGTGTCAGCACCACTAGTGTCAGCCTCAACAGTGTCAGCACCACTAGTGCCAGCCTCAACAGTGTCAGCACCACTAGTGCCAGCCTCAACAGTGTCAGCACCACTAGTGCCAGCCTCAACAGTGTCAGCACCACTAGTGCCAGCCTCAACAGTGTCAGCACCACTAGTACCAGCCTCAACAGTGTCAGCACCACTAGTGCCAGCCTCAACAGTGTCAGCACCACTAGTGCCAGCCTCAACAGTGTCAGCACCACTAGTGCCAGCCTCAACAGTGTCAGCACCACTAGTGCCAGCCTCAACAGTGTCAGCACTACTAGTGCCAGCCTCAACAGTGTCAGTACCACTAGTGCCAGCCTCAACAGTGTCAGCACCACTAGTGTCAGCACCACTAGTGTCAGCACCACTAGTGCCAGCCTCAACAGTGTCAGCACCACTAGTACCAGCCTCAACAGTGTCAGCACCACTAGTGCCAGCCTCAACAGTGTCAGCACCACTAGTGCCAGCCTCAACAGTGTCAGCACCACTAGTGCCAGCCTCAACAGTGTCAGCACCACTAGTGCCAGCCTCAACAGTGTCAGCACCACCACCAGTGTCAGGACCAACAGTGTCAGCACCACTAGTCCAGCCTCAACAGTGTCAGTACCACTAGTGCCAGCCTCAACAGTGTCAGCACCACTAGTGCCAGCCTCAACAGTGTCAGCACCACTAGTGCCAGCCTCAACAGTGTCAGCACCACTAGTACCAGCCTCAACAGTGTCAGCACCACTAGTGCCAGCCTCAACAGTGTCAGCACCACTAGTACCAGCCTCAACAGTGTCAGCACCACTAGTGCCAGCCTCAACAGTGTCAGGACCACTAGTGCCAGCCTCAACAGTGTCAGCACCACTAGTGTCAGCACCACTAGTGCCAGCCTCAACAGTGTCAGCACCACTAGTGCCAGCCTCAACAGTGTCAGCACCACTAGTGCCAGCCTCAACAGTGTCAGCACCACTAGTGCTAGCCTCAACAGTGTCAGCACCACTAGTGCCAGCCTCAACAGTGTCAGCACCACTAGTGCCAGCCTCAACAGTGTCAGCACCACCACCAGTGTCAGGACCAACAGTGTCAGCACCACCACCAGTGTCAGGACCAACAGTGTCAGCACCACCAATACCAACACCGCCATCAGCAGCAGCGGCAGAATTCTTGCATACTATTAACAAGTTTCAGGAGCACTACAGCTGACGATAATGGCTCAACCTCCCCCCCCCCCACCCCAAGTTCTTCTAACTTACTCAAAGGTAAACAACACAATTGTGAAAATTCTTGGCAGCGAGCAGGAAACTTTCTACCACCACCATCACGTACAGTCACTGCTGCTACCATCACTGCTGCCACTACCACCACCATCACGTACAGTCACTGCTGCTACCATCACTGCAACCACTACCACCACCATCACGTACAGTCACTGCTGCTACCATCACTGCAACCACTACCACCACCATCACGTACAGTCACTGCTGCTACCATCACTGCCACCACTACCACCACCATCACGTACAGTCACTGCTGCTACCATCACTGCTGCCACTACCACCACCATCACGTACAGTCACAGCTGCTACCATCACTGCCACCACTACCACCACCATCACGTACAGTCACTGCTGCTACCATCACTGCCACCACTACCACCACCATCACGTACAGTCACTGCTGCTACCATCACTGCCACCACTACCACCACCATCACGTACAGTCACAACTGCTACCATCACTGCCACCACTACCACCACCATCACGTACAGTCACTGCTGCTACCATCACTGCCACCACAACCATCACCACCACTGCCACCACAACCATCACCACCACTGCCACCACAACCATCACCACCACTGCCAGCACTACCATCACCACCACTGCCACCACAACCATCACCACTACTGCCAGCACTACCATCACCACCACTGCCACCACTATCATCACCACCACTGCCACCACAACCATCACCACTACTGCCAGCACTACCATCACCACCACTGCCACCACTACCATCACCACCACTGCCACCACTACCATCACCACCACTGCCATCACCACCACTGCCACCACAACCATCACCACCACAACCATCACCACCACTGCCACCACAACCATCACCACCACTGCCACCACAACCATCACCACCACTGCCACCACAACCATCACCACCACTGCCATTACCACCACTGCCACCACAACCATCACCACCACTGCCAGCACTACCATCACCACCACTGCCACCACAACCATCACCACCACTGCCATTACCACCACTGCCACCACAACCATCACCACCACTGCCACCACAACCATCACCACCACTGCCATTACCAACACTGCCACCACAACCATCACCACCACTGCCACCACAACCATCACCACCACAACCATCACCACCACTGCCACCACAACCATCACCACCACTGCCAGCACTACCATCACCACCACTGCCACCACAACCATCACCACCACAACCATCACCACCACTGCCACCACAACCATCACCACCACTGCCACCACAACCATCACCACCACTGCCACCACAACCATCACCACCACTGCCAGCACTACCATCACCACCATTGCCACCACAACCATCACCACCACTGCCACCACAACCATCACCACCACTACCATCACCACCACTGCCACCACAACCATCACTACCATCACCACCACTGCCACCACAACCATCACCACCACTGCCATTACCACCACTGCCACCACAACCATCACCACCACTGCCACCACAACCATCACCACCACTGCCACCACAACCATCACTACCACTGCCAGCACTACCATCACCACCACTGCCACCACAACCATCACCACCACAACCATCACCACCACTGCCACCACAACCATCACCACCACTGCCACCACAACCATCACCACCACTGCCAGCACTACCATCACCACCACTGCCACCACAACCATCACCACCACTGCCACCACAACCATCACCACCACTACCATCACCACCACTGCCACCACAACCATCACCACCACTGCCACCACAACCATCACCACCACTGCCATCACCACCACTGCCACCACAACCATCACCACCACTGCCATTACCACCACTGCCACCACAACCATCACCACCACTGCCAGCACTACCATCACCACCACTGCCACCACAACCATCACCACCACTGCCATCACCACCACTGCCACCACAACCATCACCACCACTGCCATTACCACCACTGCCACCACAACCATCACCACCACTGCCAGCACTACCATCACCACCACTGCCACCACAACCATCACCACCACTGCCATCACCACCACTGCCACCACAACCATCACCACCACTGCCACCACAACCATCACCACCACTGCCAGCACTACCATCACCACCACTGCCATTACCACCACTGCCACCACAACCATCACCACCACTGCCAGCACTACCATCACCACCACTGCCACCACTGTAACACTGTAAAAAGTGTTTGGTTTAGTTGTATTTAAAATACATAGAGATACATGAGTCACAAACAGAAATTAACAGAGAAGAACAGGAGCCAGCAGAGCAGAGGAGACGGCCTAGCAGGGAGGCTGTCGGCCGGCAGGGCGGGACAGTCTCTCAACTACAGACCCCCCCCCCCCTCTATCCAGCTATAGGCAGACACTTGGTGAGTTGAACATTAAGGTGACCTGGTCGTGTTTTACAAGTGTTGTGTGATGATCAGGGGCAGTCAGTTGTAGTGTTCTCAAATTCTTGGTTGATGACTTACGTTGCATATAAATCTTGAACATTGGAATTGCTAAAGTATGATACTTCATATGAAATATAATTATGAATTTATTATTTAAACTGTCTTTGTTCCCTAGAGCTTTGAGTTGAGGTGAGAAAGCCTCTGGGATTACTGGTTCCATGATTTTACTGAGTACATGATAAAGATGGAACAAACTAGTAATGACCTTGATAACATCTTTTGAGAATTTTGTGATACGGACAAGTTCCATTCCTTGTCTTGTATGTAATGATCATGAATGGATGGTGGTAGCATTTCGTCTTCTACTATCTACTCTTCTACTTCTACTATCTACTCTTCTACTTCTACCTATCTACACCTCTCCCTCCACCCCTCTCTAAACTCTCACTTTCAACTAATGACCCTCCTCGCTCCTCCCACCTCTCTACCTCTCAACCCAAACCCTCACTAATTACTTCACTATTCATTTCTTTCCTTTCGTTTTCTCTTATACGTTTGTGGCAGTGACATGTATTCTAGAGTTCTCTCTAGAGTTTCGGGTAGCTGATCCAGTTACGACGCCTTGTGGTCTTAGCACCTAGGTAGTCAAATACCTAGGTTACAAGGTGTTGAACGAGGGAGGTTGCCGTAGGAACTCTGGGAGTGCTCTAGAATAGTTAGCTAACTGGGGACGGGATAACGGACTGGAGAGAGCTGTTTCCCCCGGCCTCGTTAGTTAACTGGGGGGTGGAATAATGGACAAGATAGAGCTATTTCCCCCACCCCCCGTTACACCACTACCATCACCACCACTGCCACCACAACCATCACCACCACTGCCACCACAACCATCACCACCATTGCCACCACAACCATCACCACCACTGCCACCACAATCAATACCACCACTGCTACCACAACCATCACCACCACTGCCACCACAACCATCACCACCACTGCCACCACAACCATCACCACCACTGCCACCACTACCATCACCACCACTGCCACCACAACCATCACCACCACTGCCACCACAACCATCACCACCACTGCCACTACAACCATCACCACCACTGCCACCACAACCATCAACACCACTGCCACCACAACCATCAACACCACTACCATCACCACCACTGCCACCACTACCATCACCACCACTGCCACCACTACCATCACCACCACTGCCACCACAACCATCACCACCACTGCCACCACAACTATCACCACCATTGCCACCACAACCATCACCACCACTGCCACCACAACCATCACCACCACTGCCACCACAACCATCAACACCACTACCATCAACACCACTGCCACCACAACCATCACCACCACTGCCACCACAACCATCACCACCACTGCCACCACAACCATCACCACCACTGCCACCACAACCATCACCACCACTGCCACCACAACCATCAACACCACTACCATCACCACCACTGCCACCACAACCATCACCACCACTGCCACCACAACCATCACCACCACTGACACCACTACCATCACCACCACTGCCACCACTACCATCACCACCACTGCCACCACAACCATCACCACCACTGCCACCACAACCATCACCACCACTGCCACCACAACCATCACCACCACTGCCACCACAACCATCAACACCACTGCCACCACAACCATCAACACCACTGCCACCACAACCATCACCACCACTGCCACCACAATCAATACCACCACTGCCACCACAACCATCACCACCACTGCCACCACAACCATCACCACCACTACCATCACCACCACTGACACCACTACCATCACCACCACTGCCACCACTACCATCACCACCACTGCCACCACAACCATCACCACCACTGCCACCACAACCATCACCACCACTGCCACCACAACCATCACCACCACTGCCACCACAACCATCAACACCACTGCCACCACAACCATCAACACCACTGCCACCACAACCATCACCACCACTGCCACCACAATCAATACCACCACTGCCACCACAACCATCACCACCACTGCCACCACAACCATCACCACCACTGCCACCACAACCATCACCACCACTACCATCACCACCACTGCCACCACTACCATCAACACCACTGCCACCACAACCATCACCACCACTGCCACCACAACCATCAACACCACTGCCACCACTACCATCAACACCACTGCCACCACAACCATCACCACCACTGCCACCACAACCATCAACACCACTGCCACCACAACCATCACCACCACAACCATCACCACCACAACCATCACCACCACAACCATCACCACCACTGCCACCACAATCAATACCACCACTGCCACCACAACCATCACCACCACTGCCACCACAACCATCACCACCACTGCCACCACAACCATCACCACCACTGCCACCACAATCAATACCACCACTGCCACCACAACCATCACCACCACTGCCACCACAATCAATACCACCACTGCCACCACAACCATCACCACCACTGCCACCACAACCATCACCACCACTGCCACCACAACCATCACCACCACTGCCACCACAATCAATACCACCACTGCCACCACAACCATCACCACCACTGCCACCACAACCATCACCACAACTGCCACCACAACCATCACCACCACTGCCACCACAACCATCAACACCACTGCCACCACAACCATCACCACCACAACCATCACCACCACTGCCACCACAATCAATACCACCACTGCCACCACAACCATCACCACCACTGCCACCACAACCATCACCACCACTGCCACCACAACCATCACCACCACTGCCACCACAACCATCACCACCACTGCCACCACAACCATCACCACAACTGCCACCACAACCATCACCACCACTGCCACCACTACCATCAACACCACTGCCACCACAACCATCAACACCACTGCCACCACAACCATCAACACCACTGCCACCACTACCACCACAACTGTCACCAGCACTGCCACCACACCCAATACCACCACTGACACCACAACCATCATCACCACTGCCACCACTACCATCAACACCACTGCCACCACAACCATCACCACCACTACCATCAACACCACTGCCACCACTACCATCACCACCACTACCATCAACACCACTGCCACCACTACCATCACTACCACTGCCACCACAACCATCACCACCACTGCCACCACAACCAATACCACCACTGCCACCACAATCAATACCACCACTGCCACCACAACCATCACCACCACTGCCACCACAACCATCACCACAACTGCCACCACAACCATCACCACCACTGAAACCACTACCATCAACACCACTGCCACCACAACCATCAACACCACTGCCACCACTACCACCACAACTGTCACCAGCACTGCCACCACACCCAATACCACCACTGACACCACAACCATCATCACCACTGCCACCACTACCATCAACACCACTGCCACCACAACCATCACCACCACTACCATCAACACCACTGCCACCACTACCATCACCACCACTACCATCAACACCACTGCCACCACTACCATCACTACCACTGCCACCACAACCATCACCACCACTGCCACCACAACCAATACCACCACTGCCACCACAACCATCACCACCACTGCCACCACAACCAATACCACCACTGCCACCACAACCATCACCACCACTGCCACCACAACCAATACCACCACTGCCACCACAACCATCACCACCACTGCCACCACAACCAATACCACCACTGCCACCACAACCAATACCACCACTGCCACCACAACCAATACCACCACTGCCACCACAACCAATACCACCACTGCCACCACTACCATCACTACCACTGCCACCACTACCATCACCACCACTGCCACCACAACCATCACCACCACTGCTACCACAACCATCACCACCACTGCCACCACAACCATCACCACCACTGCCACCACAACCAATACCACCACTGCCACCACAACCATCACCACCACTGCCACCACAACCAATACCACCACTGCCACCACAACCATCACCACCACTGCCACCACAACCAATACCACCACTGCCACCACAACCAATACCACCACTGCCACCACAACCAATACCACCACTGCCACCACAACCAATACCACCACTGCCACCACAACCATCACCACCACTGCCACCACAACCATCACCACCACTGCCACCACAACCAATACCACCACTGCCACCACAACCATCACCACCACTGCCACCACAACCAATACCACCACTGCCACCACAACCAATACCACCACTGCCACCACAACCAATACCACCACTGCCACCACAACCAATACCACCACTGCCACCACTACCATCACCACCACTGCCACCACTACCATCAATATCAACTGGAGTGGGATGCTTATATTAGTTGCACATTCTATTATCGCCGAAGGTGAAACTCCATCTCCATCTGGTTCAACAGCTTTATTTCATAGCCCATTGAGTAAATTTTCCACTTCGTAGCGAGACACCTCTATGTACTCTATGGCGTCTTCTGGAATTGGCTTTGTGTCTGGCTCTCTGTAATCCTCTGTAATTCTTTTTCATTCTCAGTGAGCCTGTTCCCCATTCTCAATCTTTGGATTATTCTTTACATGCAGCTTGCTGTTACTTTATTTATAGAAAAGGCCTGTATCTATGTTACATTTGTCTGCTACTCCTTTCTCAAAGTTCCTTTCTGCTTGTCTCCTCACCGCTGTGTACAGGGGTAATTGTTTCTTGCTTGTAGTGCTGGTATGTTTCCGGGTTAGAGCTCTTCCTATATTCAACCCATTTTCTTGTCTTATCCTCTCTGACCCTCCCAATTTCTGTTGACCCAATTTTGTTTCTTGGTCCTGCATCTCTGTTTTGGTATGAATGTTTGTGTTCCTTAATCATGTTCCTTCATTGTATATTTAGCAAAATTTGGCATTCATTTAATTTACTTCCTCATATGTGTGTGATTGTCTGTGTACCTATAGGTGAAGAGAGACATGAGGTGAAAAGGAAATGCGGAAATGCTGCCAATTAGTTTCTGCTATGGCAGGGATTCATAACAAGACTTATGACTGAAAATCAAATTCATTCACCATTTGTTCCTTCCCCCTTCTCTTGCTCCCCCCTCTCTTTCTTCTCTACCTCTTCCCTCTCTCTCTACTTCTTACCTCTTTCTACCTACCACACTCTTTCTACATCCCTCTCTTTCCCTCTGCTTCTTACCCTCCATCTCTCTACCCCACTCCTCTTTCACCCCCTTTCTTCCCTCACTTTCTCTTCCCCCCCTCTCTCTCTCCCTTTTCCTATCTCTCCTCTCACATTCCCTATCTCCTCTTCTCTCACCTTCTCTTTCACTGGTCTCTCTTTCTTTCCCCTTCTTTTTTCTCCTCTCATCTCATATATCTATCTATCTATCTATCTATCTATCTATCTATCTATCTCTCTCTCTCGCTCTCTCTCTCTCTCTCTCTCTCTCGCTCTCTCTCTCTCTCTCTCTCTCTCTCTCTCTCTCTCTCTCTCTCGCTCTCTCTCTCTCTCTCTCTCTCTCTCTCTCTCTCTCTCTCTCTCTCTCTCTCTCTCTCTCTCGCTCTCTCTCTCGCTCTCTCTCGCTCTCTCTCTCTCTCTCTCTCTCTCTCTCTCTCTCTCTCTCTCTCTCTCTCTCTCTCACTCCCTCCCCTCTCTCTCTCTCTCGCTCCCTCCCCTCTCTCTCTCGCTCCCTCCCCTCCCTCTCTCTCTCTCTCTCTCTCTCTCTCTCTCTCTCTCTCTCTCTCTCTCTCTCTCTCTCTCTCCTGATCTATTTTTTCCCATTTTAATCTCATCAGGATTTGCATTGATGTTGCTAAGAGCTGTAAGTTAAGAGCTGTTATCCTACATCAGTTCATCAGCAATTGGATCCTAGTACCACCACCACAACCACAAACTGTAACTAGTTAATATATTTAATGATCTTCTTATTAGTTTTTATTAGAAACAAACTTTATTTAATATCAAGTAATTATCAAAAGGTTATCTTGAGGTTTTTCTTGAGATGATTTCGGGGCTTAGCGTCCCCGCGGCCCGGTCCTCGACCAGGCCGCGGTGATGGTAGTGGTGGATTTTGTTACACACTCCCAGGAAGAAGCCCGTAGCAGCTGACTAACTCCCAGGTACCTATTTACTGCTAGGTAACAGGGACATCAGGGTGAAAGAAACATTTTGCCCATTTGTCTCCTCCTTCACCGGGGATTGAACCCAGAACCTCAGTACTACGAATCCGAAGTGCTGTCCACCCAGCTGTCAAGGTTCCAAGCCTGGAAGACTAATTAGCATCATTTGTGGAACAGAGGAATAAAACATTTCTAGATGTTATTCAGCAAGTCAATATGAGAGCAAAAGGGGATAACACAAGTGATGTTAAAGGTATCAGATTTGCCAAGGATTGTATCGAGAGACAAGCAACTCAAATGGACAGTGAGAAAACAAGATTTCCGATCATCCTGAAAGTCAAGATAGTCTCCATGAGGAAGTGCATGACTATAAGAGGGAGTTCTGACAGTAAGGTTTTAGTTCCATTAAGTGTCTATGAGTTAAGCCCATGTAGTCGTTACATAATCTAGCTAGAGTCTTTTCCTACCTGTTGAGGTACAATGAGGAAGGCCACAGGGATAGATCATATTTAATAGTAATGTACACAGTTTGTTATTCACAATTCTGAGTAAGGATCTTCTTTAAAAGTGGAATCCAGGTGATTAAGAGACAAAACCATGATGGTGGTGGACCTTGCGAAATTCAAAGTAAAGGAGAAAGAACAGAACCCATGATAGGGGGAGCAGTCAAGGTGTGACACAATGGGGAATGGCAGTATTGGAGGAACCATTTAAAGTATTGTAGGCCATACCAGTCGCATCAATCTTATAAAGATGGGACACCAGTTTCTATATTTAAGCTTTGAATTGGGAAAGGACAAAAGGCACCAGAGCTAAGGCCCTGATGCCTTTAGACCCGATACATTGGCCCCTGTATAATGCAGTGTCAAGACAACAATGGGTTGATGGTGAGAGTGACATATGTGGGACAGCCACATATGTGAAAAGACAAAATCGAGCCAGGACTTTGAAACATTTAATTCGGAAGTAGGCTATATGGGATGACCAAGATAAGTGGGTGTCAAAGACCAACCGCACAAAAGTTTTAAACTATCTTTGTATACAAGTTGAAGTCTATTGAGTGACAGGGATAGACAGGGAATGAATGACATGTTTCCTTGTACAAGTCATAACACAAGATTCATTGTAGAGAACTTGAAGCCATTTTCAGGTGCTGGTTCCAGACTATGGAAAAAATCATTACCATGACAGCAGATAGTGAAATCACTCTCATAATAAAATACAGTAATATTTTATTTATGCAAGAGAGTTCATACAGAAGATACGTGAACAGTGGAGAGTTTGAAGGTAAGAGAAGTACAATACATAAAGCCACTAATACACAGAGCATCTCAAGCATAAGTGCCGAGAACACTCCAGAGGGAAGATAGGAGAGGAGATTAAGGACAACCAGGAAAAATAGTAGTACTTTAAACAGTATCTTAAGGAATGCTTTCATACTGCCAAAAAGAATAAAGCATGGAATATAATGAAATGCCTTTTTCTGGGTGAGCTCCCTAGGCTCCCTGAAGCTATCAAACAGACATGTTCCATATTAGTTTGGTACCATCAGTCCCTGGAGTTCTATGCCTACTGGGGGCCACGAGTCAGAACCTGGCCCCCCTCAGAGAGATGCATGGAGCAATGGTCATATGAGCACTCTACATTTTGAGTTTGTCCTGTCTGCCATCGACCGGAGAAGGCACTCAGAAAGACAGGCAAACCAATACAAACCTTTAACTGGTTAAAATTGCTACATACGTCCAAACAGAGCCAAAGACCTGCTCCCAAAAGAAAACAGAGAAACAAGCAATTCTCATCCAACTAGCGAACCCTCTCGCTAGAGCCCTCTCCCCTCCCCTCCCCTGGCAGTGGAGGGGGCGCCTGCTCAGGCGAGCTGGCCGAACCCAACCCCAGTTCGTGGAATGATGAAAAACTGCAGACCGTAGGGAGGAAGGATGTCAGGGAGGCTCCAGAACTCACCTAGAAAATGGCGTTTCATTACATGCAAAGCTGGTTTTCTGTGGAGAGCCCTGTCAGCTCCCTGAAACTAATTACCCACAGGTAAGTAAAAGCAGGGACTTACCCAGAAGGCTGCAGCACCACAGGTCTCACAATGAAGATGAGACAACTGAATACGACAGACACCCCAAGGCAAGAAAAGGCGGCACAGGGCCTGGAACAATGACAAGATATCTAGCGGCGAGGACCTTGTTCGATTTCCAAAACCCCCTGCACCCAAATGTCGACCCAAGACATATTACCAAAGACAGCAGCAAGAGCTGCATACTTCATCACATCATAGGCACGAGGGCAAACTGAAGGCTGGCTAGACTTAATAACCCTACCTACAACCCGAGACACATGAGCACTGGAACAGGGAACCAAGGAAACTGAGTCTATCCAGAGCGCATCCACTTCACTGTCACTGAAGCAGTAGCACACAGGATAGTAATGTAAAGCCGCAACTGGACACAAAACATGGTGCACCACCGGCTGAACCAGCCAAGCAACAAATCAACATCCCATGAATCAACAACCCATGGAGCCCTCCGGAAACCAGCCATTTCTGTCTTCGCCAGAAAAGAAGGAGAGGGCTGCCAACAAACAAAATGACTCCCAGGACCAAAAGAGCAAAAAACCCCTGCACTGGAAAAGAGCACGAAGCTCCTACACCCAACCACCAGAGACTAAAACCAACAAGAACAAGCCATTGAGAAAACAATCCCGGACCGAATAGACACTACAAACCAAGGAGAAGAGAGAAACGAGAATACCCAGTCCAAAGACTAAGAAGGCTCGGGTGAATGTCACTACTGCACCGAATGTCACTAATGTGAATGTCACTACGGCACCGTTCCTCAAGAGAGCTCGAGGAACGGTGCAGTAGTGACATTCACCCCAAATGCCAGCCGGAGCGGCTTTGCCAGCGCCACACATGTGGCGCTGGCAACCTCCATATAAGAGGTTGTTCTGGAAACTGGAAAATATTGGAGGGGTGTCAGATAAGCTTCTAACATGGATGAAAAATTTTCTGACTGATAGAAAAATGTGGGCAGTGATCAGAGGCAATGTATCGGACTGAAGAAATGTCACAAGTGGAGTACCACAGGGTTCAATTCTTGCACCAGTGATGTTTATTGTATACATAAATGATCTACCAGTTGGTATACAGAATTATATGAACATGTTTGCTGATGATGCTAAGATAATAGGAAGGATAAGAAACTTAGATGATTGTCATGCCCTTCAAGATGACCTGGACAAAATAAGTATATGAAGCACCGCTTGGCAAATGGAATTTAATGTTAATAAATGCCAGGTTTGGAATGTGGAATAGGAGAACACAGACTTCACACAACCTATATATTATGTGAGAAATCTTTAAAGAATTCTGATAGAGAAAGAGATCTAGGGGTGGTTCTAGATATAAAACTATTACCTGAGGACCACATAAAGAATATTGTGCGAGGAGCCTATGCCACGCTTTCTAACTTCAGAATTGCTTTTAAATACATGGATGGCGATATACTAAAGAGATTGTTCACGCCTTTTGTTAGGCCAAAGCTAGAATATGCAGCAGTTGTGTGGTGCCCATATCTTAAGAAGAATATCAATAAACTGGAAAAGGTGCAAAGACATGCTACTAAGTGGCTCCCAGAACTGAAGGGCAAGAGCTACGAGGAGAGGTTAGAGGCATTAAATATGCCAAAACTAGAAGACAGAAGAAAAAGAGGTAATATGACCATTACATACAAAATAGTAACAGGAATTGATCGATAGGGAAGATTTCCTGAGACCTGGAACTTTAAGAACAAGAGGTCATAGATTTAAACTAGCTAAACACAGATGCCGAAGAAATATAAGAAAATTCACTTTGGCAAACAGAGTGGTAGACGGTTGGAACAAGATAGGTGAGAAGGTGGTGGAGGCAAAGACCGTCAGTAGTTTCAAAGCGTTATATGACAGAGAGTGCTGGGAAGAGGGGACACCACGAGCGTAGCTCTCATCCTGTAACTACACTTCGGTAATTACACAACAAGAAGCGATAGCATTTGGCATAAGATGCCTGTCCTGAAAGAGCCAAGAGAGAAAGGACAAAGTAAGTGGAAAAGACACCGACAAAATACTACGAAGGGAAAGGAAATGGCGGAAACACCACCAGGAGACTTCATACTGTCACCGAGAGGAAAAACACAGGTGGGACACAATCAATGAAGCCACCTGATCAACATACAAATGGCGATACACCCCGCATAAAAAAACAGGCGTGAAGAGCGAAAGAGTAAGTCAAACCAACCAGGTATCTCACAGGCCAGACCTGCTGAAAGAGGTGGAGCAGCAGAAAAACTTCCGGGTTCAGACAACATGCAAGCAGCGTCTGAAACCAAGGCTGGGCCGGCCACAATGGGGCCATGAGAACCACCCTTCCCCAAAAGGATTCGAGCCGACCAAGAACCCAAAGTAACAGTTGGACCAGGGAATGAAGGGACAGGAACCCCTACCTTGACTTATCCTGCTGGAAAGCATCCACCGCGAACGCCTCGCAGTCGTGGAACGGCACCGCATATAAAAGGAGGCGGCGACACAACGGGCACTTGAAAGTCTGACAAAGTCAAAGGAAGGAGGTGGTGTCGACCATCCACTCTGTAGAAAAAGGAATGAAGCGAGACAGGACGTCTGCCAGAATGTTGGACACCCCCCTGGATGTGAACTGCATGTACAGTATAGTTAGACCCCAAGAACTCAGCAGAAGAGCTACCCAAAGCGACCAGCCCCAAAAAGCCACGGACCACAAACATCCCCTCCCCAGGTTGAGACAATAAACCACAAGAGAGCAGTCCGAATGGAACCGAATCACCGAGCCCTGAGGCAAACGAGTCTGCCGCAGCACCTACCACCACACAGTCGCAAACTACCACACCGTGCTGTGAGCCCAACAGAAGGATGGATCCCAACAACCCTGGCTGCCTGGTGAGTGCTGGTCACAAACTCCTAGCCAAGAGACGAGGTTTCTGTGAACACATCAAGTGAGGGAAGGGGAAGGCGCCATGGCACCGAACCCCGAAAAAATGGAAGACAAAGCCGGAGATGCAGTAACCGACATTAGACCCCGGGGCTGAACCCAATGATCGCGAGAGTGGCAAATGGGGCTGCCCTGGAAATACCAGAACAGCCTCCAAAACCAAACCCTGCCCAGCGGGAAAACCAGCAAGGCAAAGTTCAGGCTACCACACAACTGCTCGAGCAACTGCCGAATGACCTGGGTCCCCACCAAAAGCAGCAGACGACGGGACGGGACTCTCCCTCATGTAGCTTTGCTCCGGGAGGGAGCAAAGCTACAGGAGGTTATCTTGAGATGATTTCGGGGCTTTAGTGTCCCCGCTAGCCCGGTCCTCGACCAGGCCTCCACCCCCAGGAAGCAGCCCGTGACAGCTGACTAACACTCAGGTACCTATTTTACTGCTAGGTAACAGGGGTATAGGGTGAAAGAAACTCTGCCCATTGTTTCTCGCCGGCGCCTGGGATCAAACCCAGGACCACAGGATCACAAGCCCAGCGTGCTGTCCGCTCGGCCAACCAGCTCCCTCTCAGGAGGGAGAAAAATGGACACAATTCGAGAATCCCACATGAGGACCAGCCAAGTCCAAACCTCAGATGGAACCAGATGGGACTGCAGCCAATTCACCAGGAACCCGAACCTGGCAAGCTGGGAAAGAACCACATCCCTGGTGAGCAGACATGCAGACTGGCTGGAAGCCCATACCAACCAGTCATCAAGAAAGGCCTAAACGAGACACACCTAGCAGATAAGGCCAGGCCAGCAAGATCCTGGTTAAATGCGTGAATTCGCACAATGCCAGAGTCAGGCCAAATGGAAGGCAATGCAAGTGATAAGCTTGACGCCCGAGCATGAAACCTAACCAATCCCTGAACCTGGGATGAATAGGAATGTGCCAATATGCGTCCTTGAAGTTCAGAGAAATCATCCAAGCGCCTGGCTAGAGAAGAAGCCGGACCAGAGATAAAAAGAGTCATCCGAAAGGAGTGGCAAGGAATCCAACAGTTCAGATGGACAAGTCCAGAATGAACCGAAGATCTGTGCAGTCCCGTTTCGGAACTGGAAACAAGTGAGAAACCCATTTGAGGGACAAAATCATTTCTACCACGTCCAAGCGAACGCACTCCAAGATGACCTGACACAGATATGGGGAAGATGCCTGCCCCAAACCCCCGACAGGAGGAGCCCCCCCCCCCCCAATACTGCCAAAGGCCGGAACAGACGCATAAAAACCACGAATCAAGGGACCAAGCATGGGCAGAGCTGGCCTCTCATGAACTCCAAGATGCCGACTTCCATATAGAGCAACCACCGTGCCAACCAGACGAAAAAGAGCGAGAACGCCCCCCCCCTCCCACCACGGAGCACAAACATATCAGAAATAGGGCGGCAACTGATAGACGCTGCTGACAAAAACTGAGGAACACAGTTTTCCGGAAACAAAAGGGGGATACAACAGAGACAAAGACTGCAAAGCCAGGGCCTAAGCTGCATCTAAAGAGACAGCGAGGACAGCCTGCCGACAAGTGAGACGAGCGGCAAAAAACATAGTAATTGCTTCCCAAAGGATCGGCGCAAACAGTTTCAAGCAAGGCAGCCAAAACCAGAACTCGGCCGAGAACGCCCCACCCAACACCTCCACATCCTTCGAAAGCAAATCCGAGGACAGCTCGAGAAGACCGAAGAAGCATAAGACTAAAGCCAAATGACCGCGAGTTCTATGGTCATCCACTGCCAAAGCAGCCAAAAGAGAGGGGACCTGAGCATGTAACTGCTCCAGACTCTCATGACGGGAAAGCACAGGGGTAAAGAGGCACTCAATGAGCAACTCCAAGGAGCCCTCCAAGAACACTTGGAATGCTGAGGAAACCTCTCGCCACTCAAGCGTGCAGATCCAGCAAAACCCTCAAAACAAGCTCTCAAAGAGAAAAAGCCTTTACCAACCAGGAAGATTCTGGAACCTTGTATTGCACCCATAATGGGGAAGTACAGTAGAACCGAACTCAAAGGAAGACGAATCCATTATCGAGATGTAAACCAGGTCTTGCAGAAGGTAAGAACCAAGGGCCCCCCTTAACCTCTGCAGGGGAAATCCAAGAGGAAGGAAACCTCTGGAAGGACGTATCCGAGAAACCCAAAGGCACCTGGAAACGAACCCGGGAGGGGGGGGGGGGGTCCTCTCCCAACTCAAATTCACAAAGACACATAGGACATGAAAACCCCCAGCCCTGTAACAAAAAATCCCCGGCCTCGTAACAACAAATCCTGCCCAGAAGGCACAAGGGCCCAAGTAGGATCAAAAGGAGTCCAAGCACTTCAAGGGGACTTCCCCTGTTAAATGTAGAAAAACAGTCTAAAACATTATAAGATATACAATTGAACTATTGGGAAATGTGTACTGTGACGATAATCTCCTTCAAGAGATTGAGCCTGCTCTTCCCTCCAAAATTACGTCTTCACAATTATATAAAAAGACTATGGAAGAAATGTCCAACAACGACAACAACACCAGCTTGCCAGGGTGAGCAGAAACGTATGCAACCAGCCACCTGTTCGAACTCCAACCACCAAACTACCCGTTGATCGCTACGGCTCCGCTGATTGGTCGCCGGTCTGGCTGCACCTGCCTCGCCCCCCAATACTACCTGATGTCTGGGGTCGCCCCAACATCAGTCCTCAGAATGTTCCGTGCTTTCGTAGCCAGCACTCCTCCCAGCTAGACGTTAGCGTGTACTGAGAGAGGTGGTGGCTTTAAGCCAATATTCCAGCACCTCCCACTTAACTTTTGTGTTGCACTTCTTGTTATTTTGCCTTAACGTAACTTTTCATTGTGTCATTTAAGTATTCTTATTATTTTGATTCATTGATTTTATTATACATATTTGTTTGTGCATTATTTTCATGTTTTGATTTATTTAACGTAATTAAAATTTCATTGTTAAAGTTTTACTTGTGTTTTGTGTGTCTTCTCCTTACCTTACCACAGACGAAGTTCCAGTTTTTCTATTTTTTTTTTATAACTATGTGACGAGGCCATACCCCTAGCCTTAAACAGCCGAACACCAACGCGTTACCGTCACAAGTTATATGGGGGCCTGTCCTAGGAGCTTCACTCAGGTACTGGTGCTAAGTGGTAATTTATGGTAAGCGTATTTAACTTTGTTAACGTAGCTTTACTATTTTTCATTCAATTTCATTTTTTATAAGGTGCGGTGTATTGTGCATTACGAGAGTAACATATAGTGAAGGTGAGACAACTTTGGATTACGTGGTGACTGTAGGCCGCAGTCATACTCTTAATTGGTCATCTCTCCCTCCTTGTTATTACTCGTATTTACCATCTATGTCCCTTGAATATTTCTCATTCTGACAGATCATCATATTGGTACCCTGGTACTGTGGTCTGCCCCGGGTCAAGAGTACCCAATCTTCTGCAATCTGACTGTAGGAGGACAAAGAGGGCCATAGTTCCTCTAGCTCGAACTTTAGTTGCTGAATTGGGACCTCAGCAGCAGTTCTCGTCACCAGTTGACACCTCGCACCCCTACACGTCAGTCAGAGATGATGATACATACAACGGTAGGGAATTAGCTTATTTTTTCAGAGCACAAAAGTTCGCTAATTCTGTAAGTATCATATTAAATTCAGTGGGAAAAACTTGCTTTATGTCCTTTAGAGACTTGGCAAGGTATGCCTACATCCTTGGACTACCAATTTTACTTTTGAAGCATTTAACTGTTTCATTTGTTTTCGAAACTTTGTTTCATTTGTTAGTAGGATTTTCTTGCCCTTATTCTCTTACATGAGTACCGGGTACAAGATTTCCTGCGCCCTTGATTTCATTTAATCATTTAATATCTTTCACTTAACGTTAATTGTTAAAGATCACACAGGATAGGTACCAGTTGCCACGTTGTCCTGTTTCTGACATTTCATTATTGAACATTCGTGTACCTTTATTTGCTAATTTCACCATGTTTCGTCTCCAAACTTTCCGTGCAAATCCAGCAGGTGAAATAGGGACTTTAAGTCGTGCCAAGAGGACTGAACTACAAACTCTTGCACATGAGTATCAACTAGAAGTTCCCTACCAAGCCAACAAAAATGACCTACACAACCTGTTGCTGGATTACTATTTAGAGCAAGGTAAGATAGACTCTGAAACTCATGAAACTTACTATATTGCAGATAAAACTGACTTGGCAACGATGAAACTTAAACTAGAGCTGGCTAAGATTGAACGTGAGCAGCAAAAGGAAGCCCGCGAACAGCAAAGGGAAGCCCTCGAACAACAAGAACGAGCAGCTGCCATACGAAGGGAAGAACACGAACGCGAAGCCGCTTTGAGGAGAGACGAACAAGAACGCGAAGCTGCTTTGAGGAGAGAAGAACACGAACGTGAGGTCGCCTTGCTCCATGAACGTGAGAGAGTACAGCTTGAAACAAAACAACGCGAGTTGGAAATACAACGCGAACATGACAAGCAACAAGCAACTCTGGCTCTAGAGTGTCGTCAACGTGAAATCGCCTTGGAAACTTCACACTTCACTCAACGCCAACAAGCTACTGCCAATCTTCCCGTCAGTTTTAATATATCACATGCAAGTAAGTTAATGCCATCCTTTGTAGAAGCAGAAGTTGATGTGTTCTTTACCACCTTTGAAACCCTTGCTAATCAACTCAGTTGGCCTGTCGACCAATGGGCCACACTTCTCAGAGTCCATCTTACAGGTAGAGCTGCAGTCACACTCAGTACTTTGGCGTCTGAGAATGACTACTACACTCTGAAACAAGCAGTGTTGGACGCCTACCTCCTCTCTACTGAAAGTTATAGAAGGAAATTCCGTGACCACCTGAAGGCAAGTACCACTACCTTCCTCGAGTTTGCTAACACGAAACGGAGGTATTTCATGAAATGGCTGGAAGCAGCACATGTCTCTACTTTTACAGAACTCGTCAACCTGATGCTTGTTGAAGAATTCTTGAGACGTGTGCCGCCTCCTGTCCGCCTCTACTTAGCAGATAAAGAAGAAACCGACTACCTGAAGTGTGCTAAGTCGGCTGACACTTACAGCCTCATCCACCGGCTGACACCTGAACCATCCTCCAGTAAGAAGTCGTGGTACAGTTACGAGAAGGTGAGCCCCGATCAAGCTGGTTCACAACTGTACTGCAAGTATTGTAGACTCTATGGACATACCATAGACAAGTGTGGTAAGTCTCAATACAAGGGAACCACTGACCAACAACGACCCAAACCAACTCCTCCTAAGTCCGGTAAGCCTGTGATGAATGTTGGTGTTGATGTTAATGATCTTTCTCTTTTCAGTAACCACCTGTATACTGGAACTGTCTCTGCCAACGGTTCAAATCCGGAGGGACGTTTCAAATTGAAGATCTTGAGGGACACAGCGGCTCTACAATCGATCATCTTGAAGTCGGCTGTGCCCAACATAGTCTACACCGGGGAAACGGTCTTCATCACTGACCTCACTGCTACTACTCCATACCCTCTCGCCAGAGTCCACCTGGATTGTCCCTACGTGAACGGGGAAGTCCAAGTCGCCGTCAGGGAAAAGCCTTTTCCCATGCCTGGAGTGCAACTTCTCCTAGGCAACGACTTGGCAGAAGACCTGCAACCGACCAACCTGATCGTCATGGACAAACCCCAGGTGTGTAACTCTGTGCCCAGAAACCCTATTCTTGAGTATGTTCCAGCAGAGGTTCAAGAGAGTGATGAAGTTTCTCCTCCGGTTCTCGTGACCACCCGTGCACAAGCCGCACGTCCACAGCCAGCTGACTCTACTGCTACCGCTGTCCCTCAAGACCCTCAGAAACTACCCCCGCATCTGACCAAGTTGGAGTTCCGTAAGTTGCAGAGGGAAGATCTTACTTTAACACCATTGTTTTTCCAGGCTGAGACTCAACCCGACAGTATTCCTGGGTTCTTCCTAGAGAACGACTTGCTCTACCGCAGATATAGACCCAGTAAACTGAAGGAGGAGGACGATTGGGCCAACACCGAACAACTTGTGATTCCCACCAGCCTGCGGCCCACTATTCTACACCTGGCCCATGGAGCATTCTCCCACTACGGCTTCAACAAGACTTACCATGGGATTCGTCAAGACTACTACTGGCCAGGTATGGTAAACAACGTCAAACAGTACGTAAAACAGTGTCATACATGTCAGATGGCAGGCAAACCGAACGTCTCCATTCCCAGAGCACCACTGATTCCCATACAGGTGCCTGCGGAACCTTTCCACAGACTCATAATAGACTGTGTTGGTCCTTTACCTCGGACCAGTTCAGGTAACGCCTACATCCTAACCATCCTGTGTCCTACCACCAGATTTCCCATAGCAGTTCCAGTGAAGAACATCACGGCTGCTACGGTTATCAAACATCTATTGAAGATCTTCACTCAATACGGATTTCCCAGGGAGATTCAAAGTGACTGTGGCACCAACTTCACCAGTGATCTCTTCAAAAGGACACTGGAGGAGTTCAACATCAAACAGGTATTGTCCAGCCCCTATCATCCTGCTTCACAGGGTTCTCTTGAACGTAGTCATCAGACCATCAAAGCACTCTTGAAAAAGTTTTGTAGTGAAACCTCGAAGGATTGGGATAAGCAGATTGACCTAATAATGTGTATTTTCAGAAGTCTCCCCAATGAGTCCCTAGGAGTATCTCCTTATGAGATGCTCTACGGCCGTAAGTGCCGTACTCCCCTTAAGGCTTTCAAAGACTCTCTCAGAGATGCCACCTTCAGTGAGCATCAGAATGTGCCCCAGTTTCTTCAAAACCTTCAGCACATTCTAGAGAGAGTCCACCGCTTTGCCCATGATAATCTATTGAAAGCCCAGGTGAGAATGAAGACTCATTACGACCAGACCAGCAAAGTAAGAAAATTCAAGCCGGGAGACTTCGTCCTTGCTTATTTCCCTATCCCAGGTTCACCTTTACAAAACAGATTTTCAGGACCCTACTGCGTCAAAGAGTGCAGGAATAATAATAATTATGTGATAGAGACTCCAGATAGGCGGCGGAAGACCCAGCTGTGCCACGTCAACCTCCTGAAGCAATATAATGGTACTCCTCCCACTGTCTTGACTAATTATTCCACATTCACAGAACCCTACATCCACAGTGAGACCTTCCCAGCTTCTCCTCCCGAAAGCACTGACAAGGAGTCAGCGCTTTCTAATTCCGAAATCCTTAATGATCTTCCCAAATACTTTCAGGATAATCATAGTGCACCTCTCGTCAAGATCTTCAGAGAACATCAAGAGTTGTTCAGAGATGATCCCCAAGAGTGTAATGTTACCCAGCACGACATCCAACTGCTCCCCGACACCCGGCCGATTCGTCAACCCTTCTACCGAATCAGCCCGAGCAAGAAGGAAGTCATGCGTGCTGAGGTGCAATACCTCTTGGATCATGGACTGGCTACACCTTGTGAGTCCCCCTGGGCCTCACCCTGTATCTTGGTGCCCAAACCCCAAGGTAAGGTGCGGTTGTGCACTGACTATCGTAAACTGAACTCTGTCACTGTCAAGGATGCTTACCCCTTGCCAAGGATAGATGACATCCTTGATGCCATTGGTAGTGCCCAGTACTTGTCCCAAGTGGACTTGCTTAAGGGGTACTATCAAGTGTGTCTAACGGAGCGCGCTAAAGAGATATCTGCCTTCATCACTCCTTTTGGACTTTTCAGATATGAACGCCTTCCTTTCGGACTATGTAATGCCCCGGCCACCTTTCAAAGAGCTGTCAACCGTGTCATCCAGGGCTTGGATAACACATACGCCTACCTGGACGATATCGTCGTAGCCTCCAACTCCTGGAGTGAACATCTGCTCCAGCTGCGACGTCTGTTCTCCAAGCTCCTGACAGCCGGCCTCACCATCAACCTGGGCAAGTCCACTTTCGCGAAAGGTAAAGTGCGTTATCTGGGTCATGTTATTGGGAGTGGCAGCATAGCTCCGTTAGACTCGCACACGCAAGCCATCCAACAGTATCCACAGCCTACCACCAGGAAGCAGCTCCTGCGCTTCCTTGGTCTTGCCTCTTACTACCGTAGGTTTGTGAGGAATTTCAGTACAGTCGCCACACCTCTAATTCTATTAACCAGTCCCAAGCAACGGTATAATTGGACCATGCAGCAAACCGTTGCTTTCGAACAACTCAAATTCCTCCTCTGTTCTAACCCCATTCTCGCCTCTCCAGATATCACCAAGCCTTTCGTCCTTCATGTCGACGCCAGTGGTACCGGCGTTGGTGGTGTCCTGATGCAACTACGAGGCGAGGAGGTTCTACCTGTCAGCTACTACAGCTACAAACTGAAACCACACCAGAGGAACTACAGCACTATTGAAAAGGAGCTACTATCCATCGTCCTGAACCTCCAACACTTCGCTCCGTACCTACAAGGCGCCAGGTCTACCACCATCTTCTCAGACCACAACCCTCTCCGCTTCCTACATCAAGCCCAATTCACCAACCAGCGTCTTCTACGATGGGCTCTGTATTTACAAGACTTCAACCTGGAGATCCGCTATATCAAGGGTTCTGACAACACCATAGCCGATGCCCTCTCCAGAGTTTATGAAGTAGAAGCGACTCCATCCATTACTCCACCACATAACGACGTACTTCTTCCAGAACCGCAGGCTTCGGGGGAGAGTTGTGACGATAATCTCCTTCAAGAGATTGAGCCTGCTCTTCCCTCCAAAATTACGTCTTCACAATTATATAAAAAGACTATGGAAGAAATGTCCAACAACGACAACAACACCAGCTTGCCAGGGTGAGCAGAAACGTATGCAACCAGCCACCTGTTCGAACTCCAACCACCAAACTACCCGTTGATCGCTACGGCTCCGCTGATTGGTCGCCGGTCTGGCTGCACCTGCCTCGCCCCCCAATACTACCTGATGTCTGGGGTCGCCCCAACATCAGTCCTCAGAATGTTCCGTGCTTTCGTAGCCAGCACTCCTCCCAGCTAGACGTTAGCGTGTACTGAGAGAGGTGGTGGCTTTAAGCCAATATTCCAGCACCTCCCACTTAACTTTTGTGTTGCACTTCTTGTTATTTTGCCTTAACGTAACTTTTCATTGTGTCATTTAAGTATTCTTATTATTTTGATTCATTGATTTTATTATACATATTTGTTTGTGCATTATTTTCATGTTTTGATTTATTTAACGTAATTAAAATTTCATTGTTAAAGTTTTACTTGTGTTTTGTGTGTCTTCTCCTTACCTTACCACAGACGAAGTTCCAGTTTTTCTATTTTTTTTTTATAACTATGTGACGAGGCCATACCCCTAGCCTTAAACAGCCGAACACCAACGCGTTACCGTCACAGTACCTTACCTTGAGGTTACCTTGACGTGCTTCCGGGGCTTAGTGTCCCCGCGGCCCGGTCTTCGACCAGGCCTCCTGGTTGCTGGACTGATCAACCAGGCTGCTAGATGCGGCTGCTCGCAGCCTGATGTATGAGTCACAGCCTGGTTGATCAGGTATCCAAGAGTTGATCAGGTATGCAAGAGGATCAGTACATGTGTATGACATATGTACAGTACGGATGAAATATTATTGGAACCGGGCAGTCAGAGACATGTGCAAGCTCTCTCTCGTTCACTTGGTGTGGAGCAGAGTCAAGGAAAGGACCATTGTCACGTAATTACCTAAGTGTAATTACCTAAGTGTAGTTACAGGATGAGAGCTACGCTCGTGGTGTCTCGTCTTCCCAGCACTCTTTGTCATATAACGCTTTGAAGCTACTGACGGTTTTGGCCTCCACCACCTTCTCACCTAACTTGTTCCAACCATCTACCACTCTGTTTGCGAAAGTGAATTTTCTTATATTTCTTCGGCATCTTTGTTTAGTTAGTTTAAATCTATGACTGCTTGTTCCTGAAGTTCCAGGTCTCAGGAAATCTTCCCTATCGATTTTATCAATCCAGTTACTATTTTGTATGTAATGGTCATATTACCTCTTTTTCTTCTGACTTCTAGTTTTGGCATATTTAATGCCTCTAACCTCTCCTCGTAGCCCTTGCCCTTCAGTTCTGGGAGCCACTTAGCTGCCTGTCTTTGCACCTTTTCCAGTTTGTTGATGTGATTCTTAAGATACGGGCACCACACAACCGCTGCATATTCTAGCTTTGGCCTAACAAAACTCATGAACAATTTCTTTAGTATTTCGCTTTCTGTGTATTTAAAAGCAATTCTGAAGTTAGAAATCATGGCATAGGTTCCTCGCACAACGTTCTTTATGTGGTCCTCAGGTGATAGTTTTCTATCTAGAACCACCCCCTAGATCTCTTTCTTTATGAGAATTCTTTAAAAATTTCTCAAATAATTTATAGGTTGTGTGGGGTCTATGTTCTCCTATTTCACATTTCATAACATGGCATGTATTCATATTAAATTCCATTTCCCAAGTGGTGCTCCATATACTTATTTTGTCCAGGTCTTCTTGAAGGGCATGACAATCATCTAAGTTTCTTATCTTTTCTATTATCTTTGCATCATCAGCAAACATGTTCATATAATTCTGTATACCAACTGGTAGATCATTTGTGTAGACAATGAACATCACAGGTGCAACAACTGAACCCTGTGGTACTCCACATGTGACATTTCTCCAGTCCGATACATTGCCTCTGATTACTGCCCTCATTTTTCCATCAGTCATAAAATTTTTCATCCATGTTAGAAGCTTACCTGTCACCCCTCCAATATTTTCCAGTTTCCAGAACAACCTCTTGTGTGGAACTCTGTTAAAAGCCTTTTTTAGGTCCAGATAGATGCAGTCAACCCAACCTTCTCTTTCCTGTAAAATCTCTGTGGCTCGATCATAAAAACTGAGTAAATTCGATACAGAAGATCTTCCAGATTGGAAACCATACTGTCTGTCTGATATTATATCATTTCTCTCCAGGTGTTCTACCGTTTTAGTTTTTATTATTTTTGCCAATATTTTCACTATTACACTTGTCAATGATACAGGTCGATAATTGAGGGGGTCTTCCCTGCTGCCACTTTTGTAGTTTGGAACTATGTTAGCCTTTTTCCACACGTCTACTACGACTCTTGTACACAGGGAAGCCTGAAAGATCAGGTGAAGTGGAATGCTGAGCTCAGATGCACATTCTCTCAGAACCCATGGTGAAACTCCATCTGCACCAACTGCTTTGTTCTTACTTAGCTCCTTTAGTATATTTTCTACTTCATCTCTAGACACCTCTATATGCTCTATGTTGTTCTCTGGAATTCTTATTGTGTCTGGTTATCTGAAGATTTCATTTTGTACAAACACACTTCGGAACTTTTCGTTTAATGTTTCACACATTTTCTTTTCATTTTCCATGAATCTGTTTTCCATATTCAACCTCTGGATATTATCCTTTACCTGCAATTTGTTGTTTATGAATTTTGTAGAATAGGCCCGGTTCTGTTTTACATTTATCCGCTATCCTTTTTTCAAAATTTCTTTCTGTCTCTCTCCTTACTGCCGTATAGTTGTTTCTCGCATCTTTGTATCGCTGGTATGTTTGGGGGTTTGGCCTCTTCCTATACTGATTCCATTTTTGTATGTTTTGGTCTCTGGCCCTCTCGCAATTTATGTTGAACCATTCCTGTTTTCTGGCCCTGCATCTCTGTTTTGGTATGAATGTTTGTGTGCCTTCATTGTATATTTTACAAAAGTTTGCATACATTTCATTTACTACCCTACCTAGCAGCAAGTCTGTCCAATTACACTCATTAAAATTTTTTAAAGTTCCCCATAGTGACCTCTCTTGAAATCTAGTTTATCAACTGTTTCAATGTTCCCATTTTCTTCTAGATGATATCTTAAAGCATAATTAATGTCTAACAGGACATGATCACTTTTTCATAAGGGAGGAAGGTACTGGATGTCAAATATCTCTTCTTCTTTCCAGGTGAATACTAGATCCAATACTGATGGTACATCTCCTTCCCTCATTCTTGTGGCCTGCTTGATGTGTTGCTACAAGAATGTCTCCAGAATGAGGTTTACAAATCTACATGGCCAAAAGTCCTCTGTTCTTGCTTCATAGGCCTCCCAGTCTATTGCTTTAAAGTTGAAGTCCCCCAGTATCAACAGTCGTGATTTATCTTTATCTGCGTGTACAATAATATCTCTGATGACCGTTATGAGGCCCTCTCGTTTGTTATCCAGTTCTTCCTCTGTCCATGTATTGCCTGCTGGTGGGCTGTAGGCATTTAAAATTATCAGCTTATCATCCTGATTCCAGACCTGCAATGCCATTATGTCAATATCTCGAGGGTTTTTAAATAATAGCTCTCTTACCTTCTGGTGTTCTTTCACCAGTTCAGCCACTCCTCCTCCCTTCCTAGTTTTCCTGTCACGTCTCCAAACTGAATAGCCCCTTGGGAATACGATTTCATTTAATATACAGTACAGTATTTCCTTCAAGTTTCGTCTCTGATAATACGACAATATCTGGGACCATAACACTTTCGCGCTCCGTGGAAACTCGCGGTTGACAGGGGGTAGGTGGCCCCTCCATGCGGGTAAGCGCGCGGTGACACCCAAATGTGTATATTCGTTCCAGCTTTATCACCTTAATTCTCGTGCTACGTCGCTCGTTTTGGTATCATTGTGTTCGCAATTAAATTCTCTACAGGTGTGTATAAATATGATGTCCAAAAGCCTAGCGTGACTCCCAACAGCAAAGCGTAAAGTCGGCAAAAACGCACAAAATCAGTAACATGTGCATTCTCGTTCCATTTTTTTACCTTAATTCTCGTGCTACGTCGCTCGTTTTGGTATCATTGTGTTCGCAATTAAATTCCCTACAGATGTGTATGAATAAAATGTACAAAAGGCTGGAGTGCCTCCCCGCAGAAAAGCCTAAAGTTACCCGTGAACGAGCACCATTTTGTACATTGCAACCTAATGTTCAACTCGTTCAATTTGATAACATCAAATTTCGTGCTACGTCGCTCATTTTGGTATCAAATTGTTCGCAATAAAAAGGCGATTATTTTAAAACTAGTCCCAGAATAATAGAGCAATAACTGGATTTTTAACAAATATTTTAATTCTGGACGCTCATCATCACAAATTTATTTATATCTTTCCAGTGTTCTGACATAAATATTTGCGTTACATCTTTCATTTTGGTATCAAATTGTTCGCAATAAAAAGGCGCACATTTTAAAACAAGTCCCAAGATAATAGGACAATAAATAGAATTTTAACAAATATTTTAATATTCAGACCATAGACCTATTTATAATATTTCAAGTGTTTGGACATCAAGTTTCATGTTATATCTTTGATTTTGGTATCAAATTGTGTGCAATCTAAAGGCGCTTATTTTAAAACCACTACCAGATTGATCTGATAAAATTTAAATTTTTAAAAAATATTGTAATGAGTGACTCAGTATTGCGTCGTTGGAACACATTCAGTAGAAAAGTGAGTGACGAATTATTAAGTCTGTGGAACGCGAAAGTGTTAAGCTGAATTATATCTTGCAACTTCAAAGATTTTGACCTCACTTTATTTATGTTGGTATATACAATTTTTAGAAACATGTTCCCTTTCCCTTTGCTCTTTACTTCCCCTTCCACTAATGATTTTCCTGCCTTTTTTTATGTACCATTTCACAAGCTTTCCAGTCCCTGACACTTCGTAGAAAAAAGAATTTCTGTTTTCTTCATTTCTATCCCCATTTAGACATTTTGCTTCAATGAGGTCCATTTTCAGCTTTTCTCTGTTCTCCTTTGAGAGGTCTTGTCTTATTGACCAAAGTTTGCCAACCTCATCACTCTGCAATTTCCTGGCATTTCTAAGCACTTCCAATTTCCTGGCATTTTCCTGGCATTTCTAATTTCCAATTTCCTAGCATTTCTAAGCACGTGTGTGACTTGTGATGGTCTCCTACAATAATGATAAGTTCAGTGTGTCAGAGTATAGCGGTGCTTCCCCTTTATATGGGTTAGGAATAGGAAGTCTTAAGAATTAAGGTTATTCATAGAACCCTGTGTGTAGGTGGTGTTTGGGTGTTATTAATTAATTTACTCAGATCTCTGTGCACATGGTCTTATTGACATTTACTTTGTCCACCCCCTTTTGTGTACGGTGGTCAGAACAGTGTACAGTATTGATAAAACCCATGGCCTTTGTAGTAGTCACCCAGAAGGAGTGGAGAATAGTGATGACCTTTAGTCCCAGTTTGTGAAGATTTAACCTATTGTGTGTGGATCCACTTCTCAATTGACCCCTAAGGCTTATGTTTGCTTGAAGGAACACCCCCATTTTTTGTCTTTATCAATCCTGTGTTTGATCCAAGTAAACCCCCCCCCTTCCCCAACTAGTCAGTATAAGATAATCTTGGGTTGTTAAATAATAACAATTTGTAAAATTGTACCCCAAAGTGTATTTCTTTCCCATGTAGAACAGAGTTGATTGTTGCTGCTCTATATATACATATATCCTCCCATTACTTATAAGAGAGAAAGAGCAGGTGTTGTTAGCAATACAATAGGGGACGGCTTTCAATCCCATACCTTGCATAGGCTAGCCTAATAGGAAGCTAGGCAGTCCTCCTCTGCCAAAGAAGCGAATATGCACCAAGAAAACAAAGAAAACAATAAGGGACCCAAAGCAACACACACACAAACCAACTGGTCCCTAAAGAGAATCGCTGGCTGCCGTTGATGCAAGCTGCACTGGCCACAGTGCGCCCCACCCAGCAATAACTCCCTCCCTACCCGGGGCAAAACAGGAAGCCCAAGACCCCTGACAAACCCCAAGGGTGAGAACAACACCAAGCAATTAAACTCTCAAACGGGAGGGAGACCCAAACGTCCCAGGGAAGATAATCCTGACAGGCAAGGGAGGTACTTACTGGGCATCTAGGGAAGAAAGCCCTAGGTGCATGCATCTCAGTGAACTTTAAAGAGCACCTGATCCCCACCACCACATTCACAGCTGGCAAAGTCACAAACGCCAAAGCCAGACAATAATTCGAGACCAGAGAGGACGTCTGGACACCTGCACATCAGTCAACAAACTGGGGGTGGTGCGGCCAGCTTGCTTGAGCAGGGGTGAGGGGGGGTTAGCGGGCACACTTGTTGGATGACGACTGCTTGTTTCCTTGTTTTCTTTTGGGGGCAGTTCTTTGGCTCTGTTCGGACGTAGGTAGCAATTTTAACCAGTTAGAAATTTGCATTGGTTCGCCTACCTTTCAGGGTGCATTTCCCAGTCGATGGCAGACATGACAAACTCTAAATGTAGAGTGCTCATATGGCCATTGCTCCCTGCGCCTCTCTGAGGGAACCAGGTTCTGGCTCGTGGCCCCCCCGGTAGGCACAGAACTCTAGGGACTGATGGCACCAAACTAATATGTCACATGTCAGTTTGATAACTTCAGGTTGTCGACAGGGCTTCCCACAGAAATGCAGCAGATAACGCAGTTCTAACCTGTACCTAAATCGTACGACCAGAAAGGAAGCTTCGAAGAAAAAGCAGCAAAAATCGCTTTTGAAAGGTGATTACAGGCTATTCATGACTGTGCCACCTCTTGGGTGGTGTAATCTTGATCAATCAATCAGAAAGGCAAAGAAAATTAACTTGGGCTAAAATATTATATCTCCTGGTAATGCCATATGCCTTTTCCAGTTCAAAAGAAATTGGTACAGCTGAGGCATTACAAATATATACCTTAAAATTAACCAGGATTTGGACAAGGACAGACTAAGTTGTGAGAAAGTAGGACAAGAGGACACAAGTGGAAGCTGTAATTGCAAATGTGTCAAAGGTTAAGTAAGAAAATACTAGTACTCTGTGTGGGTGGTCAACAAGTTGAATGCACTAATAAAAGAAGTTGAGGAACCCACCTCCAATCACAACTTTAAGGAAACGTTTGACAAAGATGGTGATTGTTAGAATGGTGAAGTTTTAACACAATGGATACAACAAGGCTAGTAGGCAGGGCATAAAGAGCTAGACTTCAATTCCCCATAGTCACTGATAGTCAGTCCTAAGGTTCTGGGTTCGATCCCTGG
This sequence comes from Procambarus clarkii, assembly GCF_040958095.1. NCBI lineage: Eukaryota > Metazoa > Arthropoda > Malacostraca > Decapoda > Cambaridae > Procambarus > Procambarus clarkii. The sequence continues at coordinate 20,308,983 of NC_091223.1, read as the reverse complement.
CGGAAGCAGAAACAAATGGGTAGAGTTTCTTTCACCCTGATATCCCTGTTCACCTAGCAGTAAATAGGTACCTGGGAGTACCTATAAATGGTCAAATGATTGGCAAATGCAGTTTAATGCTGATAAATGTAAAGTTCTGAGGCTAGGAAATGATGATAGAGTTACAAGATACGAGCTAGATGGTGTTGAGATTGCGAAGTCGGATTGCGAAAGGGATCTGGGAGTTATGATTAGTAAGAATTTAAAACAAAAGGATCAATGCATGAATATTCGTAATAAGGCGAATAGGACACTGGGATTTATTAATCGAAGCGTTAGTAACAAGACACCTGGTGTGGTTCTTAAGCTATATCTTGCTCTGGTTAGGCCCCATTTAGATTATGCAGTTCAGTTTTGGTCGCCGTATTATAGAATGGATATAAATTCACTTGAACGTGTCCAACGTAGGATGACTAAGTTAATTCCCCAAATTAGAAATCTTTCATATGAAGAAAGATTAACAAAGCTTAAGTTGCATTCACTGGAAAGGCGAAGAGTTAGGGGTGACATGATAGAGGTTTACAAGTGGATGAATGGACATAACAGGGGGGATATTAACACTTTCGCGCTATCTGGACGCGCCGGCGCGTTCGGTTTCGTCTAACGTAAACGCATAGTGGACATAAAGTTATGTCAACTTTTAAAATATTTGTATAAAATTCAATTTTTATCCGATTTACTTTGGGTTTGTTTCAAACTACGCGCTATGAGGCTCTCTTTCTCACCACTAGGCTGCATGGTACAATAAGTTCATGAAAGGTGTGGATAACTTCGATCAAATGGTATTTTGTCCCAAACGGGTTGCAGGTGGGTGACTTTAGCCGTTTATACTGGTAATTCTTCCCCCATATCATGTATTATATGCATATGTCTGTTTAGGGAATTTTATTCCGATCAATATACAACCAAAAATAACTGTGTGCAACAAGTATAATCTTGACAAACATAACAAAAGTAAAAATATTTCGTGTGTGTTTGACGCTCACTGATATGTTCCAGCGTTGTTTTATATTTGTCGCTATTCTAACTTACGCTTTGTTGATATTTTTTACCTATGGGCCAACCTGTTCTCACACAAGACAGCACATATATGACTTAATGCTTAAAGTCAATATGTTGAATATGAATTAGTAAATATGTGATATATTCCCAGTTACTTTTTTTACCAAGGCCCAAACTCTTCCTCACGTACCAATTTACGTGTCACAGTACCCGTCCGTCAACATAGATAGCAGAATATTCGTGATTGGTTCAATTATAAGGAAAATTGTAGTTTTCAGGTCCCACATGGGTTGTGAAATTTACCTACTGTTGTCCATGCTCTTATAATATTACAGATCAGCTATATCCTATTGAAGGCTCGTAGTTTTGTTTTGAGAAATATTAGTTGTTCTTAGCAAATTATAATAAGCACTATAAATTATTACATAGAATAACAGTGCTTCACCAATCAATATTATATACCATAGTTTGGCTTTAAAAATCTTTAAAGAATGTTTTGTAGGAACGCTAACAGAAAACGATGTTACATTTGAATGTCTATGGGGTAAACTACTGCAAACTGGACGGTATTGTGTCTACTATACCAACTATAGCTAGGATGGGTATATTGTCACCTACCGCCTGTTAGGTGGGAAAGGGGTCCAATACCACCCACAGGATGGGTATGAGGGTCACATCCACCCACAGGATGAGTATGGGGATCACATCCACCCACAGGAAGGGTATGGGGTCCAATACCACCCACAGGATGAGTATGGCGTCCACTACAACCCACAGGATGGGTATGGGGCTCCAACCACCCATAGAATGGGTATGGGGCTCCAACCACAAATAAAATGGGTATAGGGTCCAATAACACCCACTGGATGTTTAAGGCGTCCATTGCCGCGCGTCGAGCTCGAAAACCGCAGCATTCATCTCAGAACCATGCCTATTTCACACAGATTCCTTAATAAACGTAAGAGTTTTATATGTCACAAGAAAGATAGAAATATAAGTTTCATTCTAAATACCTTACCATGGGCATATTTAAATTTAAAGCGAAGATACGTGTACTTTTATAATAGCCGAGCTTTAACCCCGGACAGATTGATCGACCGAGCAACTCTCTCTCAGAACAATGTTTATTTCACGTGAATTCGTTAATAAACATATATGTTTTATATGTCTCAAGAAAGGCAGACATATAAGCTTCACTTTAAACACTTTACCATAGACATATTTAAAGTTCTAATGAAGATACATGTATTTTAAAAATTACGGAGCTCCCACCCCGTACAGACTGAACGACAGAGCAACTCTCTCTCAGATCAATGTTTATTTCACGTAAATTCGTTAATAAACACAAATGTTTTATATGTCTTAAGCAAGATAGAAATAAGAGCTTCATTTTCAATACTTTACAATAGACATATTTATAGCTCAAGTGAAGATACATATGTTTTTATAGTAGCGCTCAGTAGCTTGTCGGGCATGGAGTGCAGACGCCTACGCACTTGCCGATATATTGTATAATTATCAAAGATACGCTAATAAAGCCTAAAATCTTATATGCCTCCAGAAAGACCGAGATATGAACATTATTATGATTTCACCAAATGAAATATATCATGTTCGAGAACAAAGATATATCAATTTTAAATTAAGTTTCGACTCTTTGCTCGGGCGAGAGAGAGGGAGCGACTCTCGCCCCATCTATTGGAGATTCTGTCCACTAAAGACCCAAAGCTACTCAAACCCTCCTAGCATTATTTAAGTAATGAAGTAATATGGTATATTTACTATAATGTGGGTGCTGAATGCAGAACATGAGAAAACATATATTTACTCCAAACTAATATAATTTCATTATGAAATAAGTAAATAAGTAGCATCAAAGGAAGTCGACGGTCCAAGCGTCAATGTTGTGGAACGACTTATCCAAGATATATCGTTGTTTGGAAAGTGTTTGTTGGCATATCCAGTTGTCGCACTTCTCTGCACAAATTATCACAAATTTAAATTATAATGTTAACAAGTAGAATACGTATTTTTAATAAAATCTAACATAGCTAGCCAGAAAACATTTAACATTTATTAAAAAAATATATGTTTGGAAGTTAAATCGACTTCATAGGACAATAGTGTTGTTATATATACTCGTTATTCGTTGACATGCGTTCGCTACTTAAACTACCATGTACTGTACTTATGTGAAATCTCCCATGTCTCTTCGCTCATCTCACCGAACCCTACAGGCTCTGTGATATATTGCTTAATTAATTGAGATTCACAAATAAAGCTTATAATTGTATATGTTATCAAAAAGACAGAGCTTATTTTAGTTCATTTATTATGCACCCCATACCCATCCTATGGGCGATAGTGGAGTGTTACAGAGGCGCATAATGGGCTCAGGGACTGAGCCCCACAATTCATATAGCCAAGGAAGTTATAATCTTGATAAGCTAGTTACAAAAGTCAATGCACATTGTCACATCAACAATGGGCTCGAGACCGACCACAAGTACAGTTTATAATTTAAGCAACTGACATATATGGAGGGCTAGTGTCACAATTGATTTGTTTATCCTACACATAACCCCCTCTCCCCCATCCAATGGGCAGCGGTGGATAGGTTACAATCAAGTCGTTTTTTGCGTTTTATTCAGAGATTAGATCTTATTGGGTGAGGAAAGATATTCATATTTTAAAGAAGGCTTCTTGGCTGATGCTCTCCATTGATGGAAAATCTACAACCTTTTGAAAATCAATGTTAGTTTGATCTAGATATTGTAATTAACGAAAGTATTTATGTCATCTGAAAGGTAGAAATATAGGCTACATCTAAAATCCTTTGTCATAAATATAACTGAAGTGAAAACGAAGATATATGCGTTTTGATAGTTACTTGATGGCTAGCTCTGAGAGTGTGAAGCCCTGCACACCAGCCAATAAATTGTATAATTAGTTTCCATATATTTTAATTAATCTTAAAAATCTATATGTCAGAAGAAAGGAAGATGTAGCCGTTAATGTGACAACATTTAAAAATATATATATCTTAAGTTAAATAAATAATATCACCTTATCGCCGGTGTCCGGACACATAAAAATTACCTAGGTATCAGTATCCAGCCAGGCGGGGATCACAGGCTGCACAATACTGATAAATTATGTAATGCACTACTTGTGGTCCATCTCGAACCCATTTATGATGTGACGACTTATAGTGAATTTTGTAACTAGCTCATCAAGATTGTAACTTGCTTAGCTAAATGATTTGTGGGGTTCGGTCCATTCATTTTCTTTCTTTATTATGCACCCCATAATACACATCCCGTGGGCGGTAGTGTAAAGGATTACAGAGGCACATAATCGGTTCAGGAACTGAACCCTCTAGTTCGTTTAGCTAAGCAAATAACAATCTTTTGACGCTAGTTACAAAATTATTAATGTACACATACTTATGCATACATGTACATATTCATACGTATACATATATACATACACATACATATTTAATCACCCACACAAATACACACATCAGTAATCTTTTGTGTCACAAGTGATTCAACAAGAGGCTCACAACAGTCACTATACAAGGCACTTTACATTTATGGTGAGTCACACAGTTACTAGTCTTGCTGCACACCCACCCAACTGGGCGGCAGCTTTACAGTCATGTGTTCCACACCCACCCAACTGGGCGGCAGCTTTACAGTCATGTGCTCCACACCCACCCAACTGGGCGGCAGCTTTACAGTCATGTGCTCCACACCCACCCAACTGGGCGGCAGCTTTACAGTCATGTACTCCACACCCACCCAACTGGGCGGCAGCTTTACAGTCATGTGCTCCACACCCACCCAACTGGGCGGCAGCTTTACAGTCATGTGCTCCACACCCAGCCAACTGGGCGGCAGCTTTACAGTCATGTGCTCCACACCCACCCAACTGGGCGGCTGCTTTACAGTCATGTGCTCCACACCCACCCAACTGGGCGGCAGCTTTACAGTCATGTGCTCCACACCCACCCAACTGGGCGGCAGCTTTACAGTCATGTGCTCCACACCCAGCCAACTGGGCGGCAGCTTTACAGTCATGTGCTCCACACCCACCCAACTGGGCGGCTGCTTTACAGTCATGTGCTCCACACCCACCCAACTGGGCGGCAGCTTTACAGTCATGTGCTCCACACCCACCCAACTGGGCGGCAGCTTTACAGTCATGTGTATGCATTACCTACAGTAAGCAAATTTTGGATACTTCGCTAAGATTTCGGGCAGCACATCATTATGAATGAAGTACTTACACATTTCATGGACACTATTGATGTTGTTATCTTTAAATTCCGCTATTTTTCACATTCCATTATATAATGACGCAAAGTATGCGAATAGTTCTGCTGACAGAGTTTACATTTAGTCAAATCTAGATCATCAGATGTTACAAACTTCCAGAGGTACTTGTAGCCGAGCCTAAACCTAGCAGTGGTAACATCTAGAAGTCTGCTAGCATTATTGGATGACCCATAGACGAGCGATTCATCAAAGTTTATACAATATTGTGAAATTGAGAGTCAGTGTAGTAACATAAATTGGTAAATAATAAATATTGTAAGTTAAGAATCTGATGCATGTGTGTGTGTTGGGGGGGGGGGCGGGGGTTATACCCTTGGTAAGCGAGAGTGGAAAGTAACCTTAGACGTACTGCGGTCAATGTGGGGGGGGGGGGAGGGGGAGGGAGGGTGGGAGAGTCAAATCCACCCTCCAACATCTGGGCATAGTACCAGCAGCCTCCACAACACTCCATCAGCCTCCAGCTGATGCTTGTAGATGCTTCATCTAACCTCACTTATATCACACATTAACCTACAGTTCCTGTGATATTTAAACTCCTCATCACAGTGGCGTCTCACCAATATAAACTGTATTGGATTTTGTCCCGAAATAGCTATATGCTGACTGGACGTGTATGTATGTATGTATGTATGTATGTATGTATGTATGTATGTATGCATGTATGTATGTATGTATGTATGTATGTATGTATGTATGTATGCATGTATGAATGGATAGATGTATGTATGTATGCATGTATGAATGGATAGATGTATGTATGTATGCATGCATGTATGTATGTATGTATGTATGTATGTATGTATGTATGTATGTATGTATGTATGTATGTATGCATGTATGTATGTATGGATAGATGGATGGATGTATGTACGCATGCATGCATGTATGTATGTATGTATGTATGTATGTATGTATGTATGTATGCATGTATGTATAGATGGATGGATGTATGTACGCATGCATGCATGTATGTATGTATTTATATATGCATGTATATACGCATGTATGTATGTATTTATATACGCATGTATATACGCATGTATTTATATACGCATGTATGTATGTATGTACGTATGTATGTATGTATGTATGTATGTATGTATGTATGTATGTATGTACGTACGTACGTATGGATGGATGTATGTATGCACGCATGCATGTATGTATGTGTGTATGTATGTATGTATGTATGTATGTATGTATGTATGTATGTATGTATGTATGCATGTGTGTATGTATGTATTCCCAATCACGTTAAAGACTCCCCCTCTATCATCCAGGTAAAGAGAAAAACAACTATACTAAATAATCGACTCCTTGTAACTTTAATTATGCTGACCTTCCTGTCTGTATTCAGACTGAGCCTACCATCATTAAAGGTGATTATAACGCTAGCCATAGGAATATTGGTAATTCGCAGTTCAGTAATCGTAACGGCAACCAACTGGTGTCACTATTAGGTAGTCACGATGATGCACAGATTGTGGGTGACCTTGAACCAACGCATATCTACGGAGGTATTCTTGATCTATGTCTCGGTGTCAACGTCTCCCACACCGTGTGTGCCTCGTCAATAGTGCCATATATGGCGTCTGATCATCTGGCCATATTAGCCACTGTAAGCATTGGCAGCTCTATCCTCCCTGGTGGAGTGTTCAAGCGGAAGAGGCTGGCTGTGCCCATCGATCAACGAGACAATGTTGTTGCTCATGTGTCAGATTGGTGCAGTTCATCTGAGCCTTCATCAGTTGAAGATTTTAACAATGAGCTCACAGGTACTATCGAGCAGTTTATAGAATCACTTGATTCATCGTCCAGGCCACGTAACCCAAATTACACTGGTCATAGCACTTATGCTTATTATAATGATTCTAAATTGCATGCACTAAAACGCACTGCCAGAATAATTGGACTAGCTTGTAGAAGGACCCGCACTGCTGAAATGCTTCGGCTCTTTCAAGCGGCTCTGGCTAAGGCCAGGGAACGTATGGTGGAGCTGAGGCAGACAGACTGGGAAACTTTTGTCCATGGTCTCAATTCTCACACGCCACTAAGTCGAGCATGGAAGGATATCAACAAGATCAAATGGAAAAATGCTGCAGAGATCTCGTACCCTAATCCTCTGCACAGAGCAAATGATCTTGTTGATGCTTGGGCCACGACTTCCAGCTTTGACAGTCTTCCTCTACCCTCACAGAATGAATTAAATGATAGATATACTGATAGAGCAAGGTTCCTTGACTTCATGCTTCATCAAGAGGATGACTGTGACATGCTTTTTACTGAATACAAACTAGATTCTGCTCTACATAAAGGCAAAGCTACATCACCCGGGGAGGATGGAGTTACTTACGGCATACTGCTTATGCTTCTGCTAGTTCCAAGGAATACCTTTCTTCAATTGTATAATATGAGCTATGTAACTGGGGAGCTTCCTAAGTCATGGACCAACAGTGTTATTATTCCCATTCCTAAACCTCACCAGCCGAGTGCTTTATGCCCAGTCTCCCTCACTAGTTGTCTCTATAAGTGTCTTGAGAAGATGGTTCTCAACCGTCTCCTTTACAAAATTAATATGTTGTCTCCCCAGATATATGGCTTTATGCATGGAAAGAGTGTACATCACTGTATTACCACATTCCTCACCCTGCATACTGATAGGTCATATACCACTTTCCTAGATCTTAAGTCAGCCTTTGACATTGCTAACCCACACGTCATTATGAGAGAACTTGCTAAAATGAATGTTGGAATGTTAATGTTAAAAATTGTTCAAACTGAAATAAATATATAACACTGTACGGTACAGTTGTGTTTAATTATGTTTTGCGATTCCTATGGAAAAGGTATTTGTGCACCAAGTACTACTAGGTCATTATGAGATATGCTGAATGTTGTCAATATACCATCTGAATACGCTTCACTTTGCGTTAATCATTGGACGTCCTAATGATTAAGGTCCCCAAAAGGACTTAATCAGACCTCAGTGGATAATTTTACTCTCCCTCTCTCTCTCTCTCTCTCTCTCTCTCTCTCTCTCTCTCTCTCTCTCTCTCTCTCTCTCTCTCTCTCTCTCTCTCTCTCTCTCTCTCAGAGCATCCCCTTATGTGTTGTATGTGGGTGCTGAAGTTCAGTCTCTTGTCTATGTATAGGTGAAGGAACTTTCCATAATTGTTATTGCTAATGTTTACTTGTAATACTGGGTACACATCCGGTGTTCTTACCCTCGACCGCGGCGAGGGTAAGCCGTGGCCGTATGGTCTGAAACCCACAAATATTTACAATGGGGGGTGGGGGGGGATAACATTTCCTCTTCAAGCACGCGCACACAAATGAACTATGTTACTTAACTGGAAGCACTCGTACAACATAATTTACAGGATTTCTCAGGATAATTATACTTCTTACCAGCATATATACAGTATTGTACCTAGGAGGTTCTCTTCAATGATATCTAAGATAATTAAAAGAACCCAAGCAAACCACTGTGGAAATGTGCAGGACAAACATATCAATTGTGACACTAGCTCTCCACTTATGGCATTTGCTTAATTTAGAAACTGTACTTGTGGTCGATCTCGAACCCATGTTGTTGATGTGACGATGTGTTATGAATTTTGTGGCTAGCTCCTCAAGATTGTAACTTGCTTAGATAAATAAATTGTGTGTTCAGTCCCTGAACCCATTATGTGATAAATTAACTAAACTAAAAACTATAGTCTGGCGACGAAGCCTGAACTGCATAATGTAAATAGGGATTAACCAGAAAAAGATATAGGTGAAGAATAACATCAGGTAACTGCGTTAATTACAATATCTAGATCAAACTAACATTGATTTTCAAAAGGTTGTAGATTTTCCATCAATGGAGAGCATCAGCCAAGAAGCCTTCTTTAAAATATGAATATCTTTCCTCACCCAATAAGATCTAATCTCTGAATAAAACGCAAAAAACGACTTGATTGTAACCTATCCACCGCTGCCCATTGGATGGGGGAGAGGGGGTTATGTGTAGGATAAACAAATCAATTGTGACACTAGCCCTCCATATATGTCAGTTGCTTAAATTATAAACTGTACTTGTGGTCGGTCTCGAGCCCATTGTTGATTTGACAATGTGCATTGACTTTTGTAACTAGCTTATCAAGATTATAACTTCCTTG
>NC_091223.1:19979436-19989436 GCF_040958095.1 Procambarus clarkii | reverse complement strand
TATTTATATGGTGCTGTGTGTATTGTGCATTCCGAGAGTAGCATATGGTGAGTGTTGGATAACTTTGGATTACGTGGTGACTGTAGGCCGCAGTCATTCTCTTAATTGGTCATCCCTCCCTCCGTGTTATTACTCGTGTTTTCCACCTATTGTCCCTAGGATATTTCTCAATCTCAGACAGATCATCATTTTGGTACCCTGGTACTTTGGTTTGTCTTCGGGTCAAAGAACCCTATCTTCTGCAATCCGACCGAAGGAGGATACAGAGGGCCATAGTTCCTCTAGCACGGACTAAGTCAAATCAAATGAAATCAAATCAAATCAAATGTTTATTTAGGCAAGGTACATACATACAAGAGATTTTACAAAGAGTGTTGGATTTATAGATAGGGCTAGTACATACAATACCTAAAGCCACTATTACGCAAAGCGTTTCGGGAGTTGGGACCTCAACAGCCGTTCTCGTCACCAGTTGACACTCGCGCCCCTACACGTCGGTCAGAGATGATGATATTTACTTAGGTAGGGAATTAGCTTTCTTTTTTCAGAGCACAAAGTTCGCTAATTTTGTAAGTATCATATTTCATTTAGTGGGAAAACCCTTGCTTCTGTCCTATAGAGACTCGGCAAGGTATGCCTACATTCTTGGACTACCTTATTCACTTTTTTTTTTTTTTTTTTTTTGAGATATATACAAGAGTTGTTACATTCTTGTACAGCCACTAGTACGCGTAGCGTTTCGGGCAGGTCCCTGGAATACGATCCCCTGCCGCGCAGAATCGTTTTTTCATCCAAGTACACATTTTACTGTTGCGTTAAACAGAGGCTACAGTTAAGGAATTGCGCCCAGTAAATCCTCCCCGGCCAGGATACGAACCCATGACATAGCGCTCGCGGAACGCCAGACGAGTGTCTTACCACTACACCACGGAGACTTTAAAGTTTTGGAACAATTAAATGTTTCATTTGTTTTAGAAACTATCGGTTTCATTTATTTAGTAGGATTTTCTTGCCCTTATTCTCTTACATTGAGTACCGGGTACAAGATTTCCTGCAATTTTGATTGACTAATCATTTACCATACTAAAATTAACTTTAATTGTTAAATATTAAATTCCACAGGATAGTTACCAGTTGCCACGTCATCCTGTTACTGACACTTACCATATCACAAAAATATTCGTTGCACATTTATTTGCTATCTTTCACCATGTTTCGTCTCCAAGCTTTCCGTAACGATCCAGCAGGTGAAATAGGGAACTTAAGTCGTGCCAAGAGGACTGAATTACAAACTCTTGCACACGAGTATCAACTAGATGTTCCCCATGGAGCCAACAAAAATGACTTGCACAATTTAATATTGGATCACCTCTTAGTTGAAGGGAAGATTGACTCTGAAACTCACGAAAATTATTCTATTGCAGATAAAAATGCTCTGACAGCTATAAAATTGAAGCTCGCACTTGCCAAGATCGAGCTGGGACAACAAAAAAGAAGCTCTACAAATGAGGGAAAGAGAGGCGGCCCTAAAGAAAGAACAACAAGAACGCGAGATGACCCACAAAGAACGTGAGGCCACCCTACTCCGTGAGCGTGAGCGAGAGCAGCTTGAAGCAAGAAAACGTGACCTGGAGATACAACGTGAGCACAGTAAACAGCTAGCTGATAGTGTTCTCCAATATCGTCGACAAGAACTCGCTTTGAAACTACACACCACACTCAGCGTCAACAAGCTACCGCTAGTCTTCCCGTAAGTTTCAATGTCTCCCATGCAAGTAAGTTAATGCCACCATTCGTTGAGACAGAGATCGATGTCTTTTTCACCACTTTTGAGACCCTAGCTAAAAAACTTAGCTGGCCTGAAGATCAATGGTCTACCCTTCTCAGAGTGCATCTCACAGGTAGAGCTGCAGTTACTCTCAGTACCTTAGCGTCTGAGAATGACTACCAGACCCTGGAGCAAGCAGTTTTGGACGCCTACCTTCTCTCCACCGAAAGCTACAGACGAAAATTCCGTGATTATCTAAAGGCAAGTACCACCACCTTTCTAGAATTTGCCAATACAAAGAAAAGATATTTCATGAAATGGCTGGAAGCAGAACATTTTCAGAACTCGTCAACCTCATTCTAGTTGAAGAATTCTTTAGACGTGTTCCCCCTTCCGTCCGTTTATATTTAGCAGATAAAGAAGAAACCGACTACATCAAATGTGCGAAGTCGGCTGACACCTACAGCCTCATCCATCGGCTATCACCAGATCCACCTTCCAGTAAGAAGTCTTGGTATAGTTATGATAAAGTGAGTGCGATCAAGCGAGCTCTCAATTGTATTGTAAGTATTGCAAACTCTATGGACATACCATAGACAAATGTGGGAAGGCTCAATACAAAGGCAATGAAACAACTAAACCCAAACCGACTCCTAAGTCCGGTAAGCCTGTGATGAATGTTGGTGTTCCTGTTAATGATCTTTCTCTCTTCAGCAAACACCTGTATCCTGGAACTGTCTCTGCCAGCAGTACAGATTCGGAGGGACGTTTCAAATTGAAGATCTTGAGGGACACAGCGGCTCTTCAGTCCATAATATTGAAATCAGCTGTGCCTAACATCACCTACACCGGGGAAACAGTCCTTATCACTGACCTCACTGCTACCACTCCGTATCCACTCGCCAGAGTCCACCTGGATTGTCCTTTCGTGACCGGAGAAGTCCAAGTCGCCATCAGGGAAAAGCCTTTTCCCATGTTTGGAGTACAACTTCTCCTGGGCAACGACTTGGCAGAAGATCTGCAACCGTCCAACCTGATCATCATGGACAAACCCCAGATGTGTACCTCTGTAGTGGACAATCCCATCTTTAAGTATGTTTCAGCAGAGGTCCAAGAAAGTGATGAAGTTTCTTCTCCGGTTTTGGTGACCACCCGTGCACAAGCTGCACGCCCGCAACCAGCTGACTCTACTGCTACCGCTGTCCCTCAAGACCCTCAGAATCTACCACCGAATCTTACTAGGTTGGAGTTCCGTAAGAGGGAGGATCCTTCATTAACACCATTATTATTCCAGGCTGAGACTCAACCTGACAGTATCCCTGGGTTCTTCCTAGAGAATCAGTTGCTTTACCGCAGGTACAGACCCAGTAAGCTGAAGGAGGATGACGATTGGGCAAATATCGAACAACTAGTGGTTCCCACCAGCCTACGGCCCGATATTCTACACCTGGCCCACGGAGCACTTTCTCACTACGGTTTTAACAAAACCTACCACGGAATCAGACAAGACTACTACTGGCCAGGTATAGTTAAAGACGTCAAAAGTTACGTGCAACAGTGTCATACATGTCAGATGGCAGGTAAACTTAACATCTCTATTCCTAAGGCACCGTTGAATCCTATCCCAGTGCCTGCGGAACCTTTCCACAGACTCATCATAGACTGTGTTGGTCCTTTACCCCGGACCAGTTCTGGCAACGCCTATATACTAACTATCCTGTGTCCTACCATCAGGTTCCCCATAACAGTTCCAGTAAAGAACATTACGGCTGCTACGGTGGTAAAAAAACTATTGAAGATCTTCACCCAGTATGGATTTCCAAGACTGGTGGTACTGTCTAGGCATTTTGAGAGGTGTTGTTGTTGCTCTTGTGGCAGCAGTTCTGGAATATATAGAAGTGGTATGATAAAGTAGGTGATGATTTAGCAGGCCGAATCTCTTCCTAGAGAGAGTACCGTGTATATATATATATATATATATATATATATATATATATATATATATATATATATATATATATATATATATATATATATATATATATATATATATATATATATATATATATATATATGTTGTACCTAGTAGCCAGAACGCACTTCTGAGCCTACTATGCAAGGCCCGATTTGCCTAATAAGCCAAGTTTTCCTTAATTAATATATTTTCTCTAATTTTTTTCTTATGAAATGATAAAGCTACCCATTTCATTATGTATGAGGTCAATTTTTTGTTATTGGAATTAAAATTAACGTAGTTATATGTCCGAACCTAACCAACCTTACCTAACCTAACCTAACCTATCTCTATAGGTTAGGTTCGGTTAGGTAGCCGAAAAAGTTAGGTTAGGTTAGGTTAGGTAGGTTAGGTAGTCGAAAAACAATTATTTCATGAAAACTTGTCTTATTAGGCAAATCGGGCCTTGCATAGTAGGCCGAGAAGTGCGTTCTGGCTACTAGGTACGACATATATATATATATATATTGTGACGGTAACGCGTTGGTGTTCGGCTGTTTAAGGCTAGGGGTATGGCCTCGTCACATAGTTATAAAAAAAAATAGAAAAACTGGAACTTCGTCTGTGGTAAGGTAAGGAGAAGACACACAAAACACAAGTAAACTTTAACAATGAAATTTTAATTACGTTAAATAAATCAAAACATGAATAAAAGGGACAAACAAATTCTTATAATAAAATCAATCAATCAAAATAATAAGAATAATTAAATGACACAATGAAAAGTTACGTTAAGACAAAATAACAAGAAGTGCAATACAAAAATAAAGGGAAGGTGCTGGAATATTGGCTTAAGCTACCACCTCTCTCAGTATACGCTAACGTCTAGCCAGGAGAAGTGTTAACTGTGGAAGCACTGAATATTCTGAGGTCTGAGGTCGTGGCGACCCCAGACATCAAGTAGTATGGGGGGGGCGAGTGCAGGTGCAGCCAGACCGGCGACCAATCAGCGGAGCCGGTAGTAAGACAGGTAGTTTGGCGGTTTGAGTCTGAGCAGGTGTCCGTGGCTGCATACGTTTTGCTCTCTGGCAAACCTTGCTGGTGTTGTTGTCGTTGTTGGACATTTCTTCCATAGTAGTTTCATATAGTTTTAACGACGTAATTGTGGAGGGAAGAGCAGGCTCAATCTCTTGAAGGAGATTATCGTCACAACTCTCCCCCGAAGCCTGCGGTTCTGGAAGAAGTACGTCGTTATGTGGTGGAGTAATGGATGGAGTCGCTTCTACTTCATAAACTCTGGAGAGGGCATCGGCTATGGTGTTGTCAGAACCCTTGATATAGCGGATCTCCAGGTTGAAGTCTTGTAAATACAGGGCCCATCGTAGAAGACGCTGGTTGGTGAATTGGGCTTGATGTAGGAAGCGGAGAGGGTTGTGGTCTGAGAAGATGGTGGTAGACCTGGCGCCTTGTAGGTACGGAGCGAAGTGTTGGAGGTTCAGGACGATGGATAGTAGCTCCTTTTCAATAGTGCTGTAGTTCCTCTGGTGTGGTTTCAGTTTGTAGCTGTAGTAGCTGACAGGTAGAACCTCCTCGCCTCGTTGTTGCATCAGGACACCACCTACGCCGGTACCACTGGCGTCGACATGAAGGACGAAAGGCTTGGTGATATCTGGAGAGGCGAGAATGGGGTTAGAACAGAGGAGGAATTTGAGTTGTTCGAAAGCAACGGTTTGCTGTATGGTCCAATTATACCGTTGCTTGGGACTGGTTAATAGAATTAGAGGTGTGGCGACTGTACTGAAATTCCTCACAAACCTACGGTAGTAAGAGGCAAGACCAAGGAAGCGCAGGAGCTGCTTCCTGGTGGTAGGCTGTGGATACTGTTGGATGGCTTGAGTGTGTGAGTCTAACGGAGCTATGCTGCCACTCCCAATAACATGACCCAGATAACGCACTTTACCTTTCGCGAAAGTGGACTTGCCCAGGTTGATGGTGAGGCCGGCTGTCAGGAGCTTGGAGAACAGACGTCGCAGCTGGAGCAGATGTTCACTCCAGGTGTTGGAGGCTACGACGATATCGTCCAGGTAGGCGTATGTGTTATCCAAGCCCTGGATGACACGGTTGACAGCTCTTTGAAAGGTGGCCGGGGCATTACATAGTCCGAAAGGAAGGCGTTCATATCTGAAAAGTCTAAAAGGAGTGATGAAGGCAGATATCTCTTTAGCGCGCTCCGTTAGACACACTTGATAGTACCCCTTAAGCAAGTCCACTTGGGACAAGTACTGGGCACTACCAATGGCATCAAGGATGTCATCTATCCTTGGCAAGGGGTAAGCATCCTTGACAGTGACATTGTTCAGTTTACGATAGTCAGTGCATAACCGCACCTTACCTTGGGGTTTGGGCACCAAGATACAAGGTGAGGCCCAGGGGGACTCACAAGGTGTAGCCAGTCCATGATCCAAGAGGTACTGCACCTCAGCACGCATGACTTCCTTCTTGCTCGGGCTGATTCGGTAGAAGGGTTGACGAATCGGCCGGGTGTCGGGGAGCAGTTGGATGTCGTGCTGGGTAACATTACACTCTTGGGGGTCATCTCGGAACAACTCTTGATGTCCTCTGAAGATCTTGACAAGAGGTGCACTATGATTATCCTGAAAGTATTTGGGAAGATCATTAAGGATTTCGGAATTAGAAAGCGCTGACTCCTTGTCAGTGCTTTCGGGAGGAGAAGCTGGGAAGGTCTCACTGTGGATGTAGGGTTCTGTGAAGGTAGAATAGTTAGTCAGGACAGTGGGAGGAGTACCATTATATTGCTTCAGGAGGTTTACGTGGCACAGCTGGGTCTTCCGCCGCCTATCTGGAGTCTCTATTACGTAGTTGTTATTATTCCTGCACTCTTTGACGCGGTAGGGTCCTGAAAATCTGTTTTGTAAAGGTGAACCTGGGATAGGGAAATAGGCAAGGACGAAGTCTCCCGGCTTGAATTTTCTTACTTTGCTGGTCTGGTCGTAATGAGTCTTCATTCTCTCCTGGGCTTTCAATAGATTATCATGGGCAAAACGGTGGACTCTCTCGAGAATGTGTTGAAGGTTTTGAAGAAACTGGGGCACATTCTGATGCTCACTGAAGGTGGCATCTCGGAGAGAGTCTTTGAAAGCCTTAAGGGGAGTACGGCACTTACGGCCGTAGAGCATCTCATAAGGAGATACTCCTAGGGACTCATTGGGGAGACTTCTGAAAATACACATTATAAGGTCAATCTGCTTATCCCAATCCTTCAAGGTTTCACTACAAAACTTTTTCAAGAGTGCTTTGATGGTCTGATGACTACGTTCAAGAGAACCCTGTGAAGCAGGATGATAGGGGCTGGACAATACCTGTTTGATGTTGAACTCCTCCAGTGTCCTTTTGAAGAGATCACTGGTGAAGTTGGTACCACAGTCGCTTTGAATCTCCCTGGGAAATCCGTATTGAGTGAAGATCTTCAATAGATGTTTTATAACTGTAGCAGCCGTGATGTTCTTCACTGGAACTGCTATGGGAAATCTGGTGGTAGGACACAGGATGGTTAGGATGTAGGCGTTACCTGAACTGGTCCGAGGTAAAGGACCAACACAGTCTATTATGAGTCTGTGGAAAGGTTCCGCAGGCACCTGTATGGGAATCAGTGGCGCTCTGGGAATGGAGATGTTCGGTTTGCCTGCCATCTGACATGTATGACACTGTTTTACGTACTGTTTGACGTTATTTACCGTACCTGGCCAGTAGTAGTCTTGACGAATCCCATGGTAAGTCTTGTTGAAGCCGTAGTGGGAGAGCGCTCCGTGGGCCAGGTGTAGAATAGTGGGCCGCAGGCTGGTGGGAATCACAAGTTGTTCGATGTTGGCCCAATCGTCCTCCTCCTTCAGTTTACTGGGTCTATATCTGCGGTAGAGTAAGTCGTTCTCTAGGAAGAACCCAGGAATACTGTCGGGTTGAGTCTCAGCCTGGAAAAACAATGGTGTTAAAGTAAGATCTTCCCTCTGCAACTTACGGAACTCCAACTTGGTCAGATGCGGGGGTAGTTTCTGAGGGTCTTGAGGGACAGCGGTAGCAGTAGAGTCAGCTGGCTGTGGACGTGCGGCTTGTGCACGGGTGGTCACGAGAACCGGAGGAGAAACTTCATCACTCTCTTGAACCTCTGCTGGAACATACTCTAGAATAGGGTTGCTTGGCACAGAGTTACACACCTGGGGTTTGTCCATGACGATCAGGTTGGTCGGTTGCAGGTCTTCTGCCAAGTCGTTGCCTAGGAGTAGTTGCACTCCAGGCATGGGAAAAGGCTTTTCCCTGACGGCGACTTGGACTTCCCCGTTCACGTAGGGACAATCCAGGTAGACTCTGGCGAGAGGGTATGGAGTGGTAGCAGTGAGGTCAGTGATGAAGACAGTTTCTCCGGTGTAGGTGATGTTGGGCACAGCCGACTTCAAGATGATCGATTGTAGAGCCGCTGTGTCCCTCAAGATCTTCAATTTGAAACGTCCCTCCGGATTTGAACCGTTGGCAGAGACAGTTCCAGTATACAGGTGGTTACTGAAAAGAGAAAGATCATTAACATCAACACCAACATTCATCACAGGCTTACCGGACTTAGGAGGAGTTGGTTTGGGTTTTTGTTGGTCAGTGATTCCCTTGTATTGAGACTTACCACACTTGTCTATGGTATGTCCATAGAGTCTACAATACTTGCAGTACAGTTGTGAACCAGCTTGATCGGGGCTCACCTTCTCGTAACTGTACCACGACTTCTTACTGGAGGATGGTTCGGGTGTCAGCCGGTGGATGAGGCTGTAAGTGTCAGCCGACTTAGCGCACTTCAGGTAGTCGGTTTCTTCTTTATCTGCTAAGTAGAGGCGGACAGGAGGCGGCACACGTCTCAAGAATTCTTCAACAAGCATCAGGTTGACGAGTTCTGTAAAAGTAGAGACATGTGCTGCTTCCAGCCATTTCATGAAATACCTCCGTTTCGTGTTAGCAAACTCAAGGAAGGTAGTGGTACTTGCCTTCAGGTGGTCACGGAATTTCCTTCTATAACTTTCTGTGGAAAGTAGGTAGGCGTCCAACACTGCTTGTTTCAGAGTGTGGTAGTCATTCTCAGACGCCAAAGTACTGAGTGTGACTGCAGCTCTACCTGTAAGATGGACTCTGAGAAGTGTGGCCCATTGGTCGACAGGCCAACTGAGTTGATTAGCAAGAGTTTCAAAGGTGGTGAAAAACACATCAACTTCTGCTTCTACAAAGGATGGCATTAACTTACTTGCATGTGATATATTAAAACTGACGGGAAGATTGGCAGTAGCTTGCTGGCGTTGAGTGAAGTGTGAAGTTTCCAAGGCGATTTCACGTTGACGACACTCTAGAGCCAGAGTCGCTTGTTGCTTGTCATGTTCGCGTTGCATCTCTAACTCGCGTTGTTTGGTTTCGAGCTGTAAGCGTTCCCGCTCCTGGAGTGTTTCAAGCTGTACTCGTTCACGTTCACGGAGTAATGCGACCTCACGTTCGTGGAGGGCGAGTCCACGTTCGTGTTCTTCTCTTCTCAAGGCAGCTTCGCGTTCTCTGAGGGTGATTTCTCGTTCTTGTTCTCCTCTCCTCAAAGCAGCCTCGCGTTCTTGTTCGTCCCTCTTCAAGGCAGCTTCGCGTTCTCGTTCTTCCCTTCGTATTGCAGCTGTTCGTTCTTCAATCTTGGCCAGCTCTAGTTTGAGTTTCAGCGTTGCCAAATCAGTTTTATCTGCAATATAGTAAGTTTCATGAGTTTCAGAGTCTATCTTACCTTGCTCTAAATAGTAATCCAGCAACAGGTTGTGTAGGTCATTTTTGTTGGCTTGGTAGGGAACTTCTAATTGATACTCATGTGCAAGAGTTTGTAATTCAGTCTTCTTGGCACGACTTAAAGTCCCTATTTCACCTGCTGGATTTGTACGGAAAGCTTGGAGACGAAACATGGTGAAATTAGCAAATAAAGGTACACGAATATTCAATAGTGAATGTCAGAAACAGGACAACGTGGCAACTGGTACCTATCCTGTGAGATCTTTAACAATTAAAGTTAAGTAAAAGATGTTAAATGATTAAATTAAATCAAGGGCGCAGGAAATCTTGTACCCGGTACTCATGTAAGAGGATAAGGGCAAGAAAATCCTACTAACAAATGAAACAGAGTTTCGAAAACAAGTGAAACAGTAAATTGTCTCAAAAGTAAAATTGGTAGTCCAAGGATGTAGGCATACCTTGCCAAG
>NC_091223.1:19924436-19974436 GCF_040958095.1 Procambarus clarkii | reverse complement strand
ATCCTCTTGATATGGGCTGCAGGAGACAGGTCTGGCGTGATATCAACTCCCAAGTCTTTTTCTTTCTCCGACTCCTGAAGAATTTCCTCTCCCAGATGATACCTTTGTATTTGGCCTCCTGCTCCCTACACCTATCTTCATTACATTACATTTGGTTGGGTTAAACTCTAACAACCATTTGTTCAACCATTCCTTCAGTTTGTCTAGGTCTTCTTGAAGCTTCAAACAGTCCTCTTCTGTCTTAATCCTTCTCATAACTTTGGCATCGTCCGCAAACATTGAGAGAAATGAATCTATACCCTCCGGGAGATCATTTACATATATCAGAAACAAGATAGGACTGAGTACAGAGCCCTGTGGGACTCCACTGGTGACTTCACGCCAATCGGAGGTCTCACCCTCACCGTAACTCTCTGCTTCCTATTGCTTAGGTACTCCCTTATCCATTGGAGCACCTTACCAGCTACACCTGCCTGTCTCTCCAGCTTATGTACCAGCCTCTTATGCGGTACTGTGTCAAAGGCTTTCCGACAATCCAAGAAAATGCAGTCCGCCCAGCCCTCTCTTTTTTGCTTAATCTTTGTCACCTGGTCGTAGAATTCTATTAAGCCAGTCAGGCAAGATTTACCCTCCCTGGACCCATGTTGGCGATTTGTCACGAAGTCCCTTCTCTCCAGATGTGCTACCAGGTTTTTTCTCACGATCTTCTCCATCACCTTGCATGGTACACAAGTCAAGGACACTGGCTTGTAGTTCAGTGCCTCTTGCCTGTCGCCGTTTTTGTATATTGGGACCACATTCGCCGTCTTCCATATTTCTCATAGGTCTCCCATCTCCAGTGACCTACTATACACTATGGAGAGTGGCAAGCAAAATGCCTCTGCACACTCTTTCAGTACCCATGGCGAGATCCTGTCTGGACCAACAGCCTTTCTAACATCCAGTTCCAGCAGGTGTCTCTTGACCTCCACTCTCGTAATTTCGAACTCTTCCAAGGCCGCCTGGTTTACTTCCCTTTCTCCTAGCACAGTGACCTCACCTTGTTCTGATGTGAAGACCTCTTGGAACCTCTTGTTGAGTTCATCACACACCTCTTTGTCATTCTCTGTATACCTGTCCTCGCCTGTTCTAAGTTTCACTACCTGTTCTTTCACTGCTGTTTTCCTTCTGATGTGACTGTGGAGTAGCTTTGGTTCGGTCTTGGCTTTGTTTGCTATATCATTTTCATAACTTTTCTCTGCTTCTCTTCTCACCCTGACATACTCATTCCTGGTTCTCTGGTATCTCTCTCTGCTTTCTGGTGTTCTGTTATTCCGGAAGTTCCTCCACGCCCTTTTGTTCAGTTTCTTTGCTTCCATACATGCCCTATTATACCATGGATTCTTCTTTTGCTTCTCGGATTTTTCCTTTTGGGCCTGGATGTATCTGCTTACTGCTTCCTGACACTTTTGGGTGATATAGTCCATCACATCTTGTACAGACTTAGCTCTGAGGTCTGTGTCCCAAGGTATTTCCCTTAGGAAGCTTCTCATCTTTTCATAATTTTCCTTTCGGTGTGCCAGCTTTTTGTTTCCTAGTTCTTTTTCCGGGGGGGGGGGGGGGGGGATAATTCCTAGCTCTACCAGGTACTCAAAGATCAATACACTGTGATCACTCATTCCCAAGGGTGCTTCCATCTTGACTTCCCTTATATCCCACTCATTTAGGGTAAATATCAGATCAAGCATTGCTGGTTCATCTTCTCTAATTCTTGTTGGATCCTTGATGTGCTGGCTTAGAAAGTTTCTTGTTGAAACGTCCAGCAGCTTAGCTCCATGTTTCTGGTCCTCCATGCGGGTCTCTGTTCTCCCAATCTATCTTCCCATGGTTGAAGTCTCCCGTGATTAGTAGTCCAGATCCATTCCTGCTAGCAACAGAAGCTGTTCTCTCTATTATGTTAATGATGGCCATATTGTTTCTATCATATTCCTATCTGGGTCTTCTATCATTTGGTGGTGGATTATATATGACTACGACTATAATTTTTTGCCCTCCAGTTGTTATTGTTCCTATTATGTAGTCACTGAAACCTTCACATCCCTGAACAACCAACTCCTCAAAATCCCAACCTTTTCTTACCAGCAGGGCTACACCACCACCACCTCTTCCTTCTCTCTCTTTCCTCATAACATAATAGTCCTGTGGAAACACTGCATTTGTTATGGTTTTCGTGATCTTTGTTTCTGTGAGAGCTATTATGTGTGGGTTTTCCTCTAGTACCCATTCTCCACGTTCATTTGCTTTATTTGTAATTCCATCTATGTTAGTGTACATTGCCTTGAGGCTCACTTTCTTCTGCCCCTTCTCAAATCTCCTCTTTGGTGAGTGTTCTGCTGGTGGAGGAAGCTGTGCCATGGGTGTGAGGATTTGTGAGGTGGATACCAGGGTTGCAGAGGATACTGGGATGAGGGGTGGGGGTCAAGTGAATGGGGATGGACAGGGAGGGTATAGGGGTGAAAGAGGCGGGAGGACAGGAAAGAAAGGGGGTTTTCTATGCAGAGGAGAGTGGTGGGGTTGCCCTCCCTGCTGATGTTACTGGGTAGCTGGTTGTGGGTTCCCCCCTCGCCTTTGGGGGTGATGTGTTGGGAGCTATGGTTTCCTGGTTTTCCCCTCTCGCCCTGCGCTTCTTCCTTTGCTTCTGCCGCCATGGCCCTCTCCTTCCTCGTCATATCCCTCTGGAGGAATGCTTTTTTGAATTCTCCCACATGTTGCAAGTGGCTTTTCTTTGTTAGAGTCGTGTCCTTTTTGTTCTCGTTTGCAAACACTATTTTTAACACATGGTCTCGGTCTTTTTTGTACCAGCCTAACCTGAAAACCTTCTCAATGCTATGCTCAGCCCCTTCCATGTCTAGTGCCTTCAGTATTTCATTCACTGCCGCTTTATCCTTATCATTCCACTCTTTCCTATTAGAGCCTTCCTGCTCTTTAATACCCACAGCTACCACTGATCTTTTTCTTTCAAGCAGCTGGCGAGTGGAGCGTGCCGCTTCCTGTGAGGTGGCTGTTTTCATGGCTACCTCAATTAC
This sequence comes from Procambarus clarkii, assembly GCF_040958095.1. Lineage (NCBI taxonomy): Eukaryota > Metazoa > Arthropoda > Malacostraca > Decapoda > Cambaridae > Procambarus > Procambarus clarkii. The sequence goes on along the minus strand of NC_091223.1, from coordinate 19,971,371 downwards.
TGCAGACATTACTTCAGAGTTGTTGTTTTTTTAGCATTTCTGCAAATGTTGCTTTTATTGTGGCATTCTCTTCCAAAATACTATTACCACCTTCTCAATGGGTGGTTTCTCAGTCTCAGCATCGATACTGTTCTCTTTGAGGGCTCTAATCTCCTCCTTTGCTGCTGTCAGCTCTCTTTTTAGGTTGCTTATTTCATTCTTCATTTCCTGCATCTCACTCTTGATGTCTTCCAGAAACTGGGCGAACATTTCCTTCATTTTGTCACCTGAACTTTTCCCTGTTCTCCTGTTGCCTCTGGCTGTCATGCTTGACCCTGTTCCTAGTTGTACTGTGATAGGACTTGTCAGAAGGGCAGAGCAGGGTGGGGGAGAGAGAGATAGAGAGAGGGAGAGAGGGAGAGAGAGAGAGATAGAGAGAGAGAGAGGGAGAGAGAGAGAGAGAGAGAGAGAGAGAGAGAGAGAGAGAGAGAGAGAGAGAGAGAGAGAGAGAGAGAGAGAGAGAGAGAGAGAGAGAGAGAGAGAGAGAGATAAAGAGAGAGATAGAGAGACAGAGAGAGAGAGGGGGAGAGAGAGATAAAGAGAGAGGGAGGGAGAGAGAGAGAGAGAGAGAGAGAGAGAGAGAGAGAGAGAGAGAGAGAGAGAGAGAGAGAGAGAGAGAGAGAGAGAGAGAGAGAGAGAGAGAGAGAGAGACAGAGAGAGAGAGAGAGAGAGAGAGAGAGACAGAGAGAGAGAGAGAGAGAGAGAGAGAGAGAGAGAGAGAGAGAGAGAGAGAGAGAGAGAGAGAGAGAGAGAGAGAGAGAGAGAGAGAGAGAGAGAGGGAGAAGAGAGAGAGAGGGGGAGAATATGTGTAAGGGGGATGCGGGGGGTGGGGGGGGCGGTGGTGGCGACCAGGTCACGTCAGGTCACATGGGGGGTAAGAGAGGTGGGGTATAGTGGGGTCTTGCCTCTTTCCACAAAAGGTGTTAATCCTTTTTTCCTTGACTGAATGTTTGTGTGTGTGTGTGTGTGCATTTTTGCGTGTGCGTGGATACGTATGTAGGCGTGCGTGCGTGCGTGTGTCACGAGTTCCTGTAAGCGTTAACTTCTATCCAAAATGAGCCACTTTGAGATTTTAAATATATATGCTATCCTGAACAAGAATTTGATAATACTTTACCTCGCACTGTACACCTGATTAATTGACCAGAGAAGGGTACATACCAGTCTGCCTTTCTGCTGACACAACTAGATGAGTAATGACGATGTATGGATGACGATGGTGCTCCGTCGTCGCCTCCCACTTGGTGATTCACTAAGTACTAGTAGATTGATGATGGCGGTTCTTCTCTATCTACACAAAGCTCTGGAGTCAGTCACTGTATCGTTGTGTTACAGTTCACTAATTTACTGTACCACTGATCACAGTCACCACCCAACAAACACAATCAGGCAGTTCCACGGCGGTTCGTCCCACGCTGGCCTTCAGGTCAGGTCGCTCCACCAGTCCTCCACACTGTATATGCACCGGTGATGCCACTAGCTCCACTTTGGTTTCTTCGCCAAATCTTCACACTATCGCTAGCGATATGACTATGCTATGTTGCACCCTGCTAGCTACACACTGCGAGAGGCCAAATACTATGATCTAGCCTCTATACTCCTTCAATGTCCCGAGAAATTTACGAATTTCTGCGGACCTCACTAATCGTGTGTCTCCTACTGTCGACGTTAACCGTTGTGTGTGTGTAGTGTACATTCCTCAACTTCTGGGTGTAGTCTTTTCAGCTGCAATAACATTTGGACTTATCTTCTAGCAGGTCGACGTTCAATCTCCGACTGTCCAAGGGGTTGAGCACCATTCGTTTCCTTCGTCATATTCCAAATTCATTCATATTCCTAATTCATCATTTCCTTTGCAAGTACTATGTAGTCGTTTTGGCTTAGTGCTCTCTCCTGGCAATTACCGTTACCTCTTCTCGCATTTGTCTCATCATACATATATACATACATACATACATACATACATACATACATACATACATACATACATACATACATACATACATACATACATACATACAAACAAACATACATACATACATACATACATACATACATACATACATACATACATACATACATACATACATACAAACATACATACATACATACATACATACATACATACATACATACATACATACATACATACATACATACATACATACTCCTATAGCGGTGCTTGAAGTTCGCCTTAACTAGATCTTGATGTCATTCCTGCGACCTGCTGGTCTCTCTCACACTGAATAATTCTTGCCTTGTGTCCTTGTGATCTTCACGTGTTCCACAGCTCACTACAAAACCAATGACACAACACGAGAACATTTTCTGGTAGCCACAGTCCACTGTTCTCACATATACTTCACAGCCGCGCTATGTGTGAACCGGATCTGACGCTTTACGTTGGATTTTATACATGGGGGGGGGGGGGGGGGAGCCTCCAGGTGGTACATGGAGGGCTTCGGGTTGTACATGGAGGGCTCCGGGTTGTACATGGAGGGCTCCAGGTTGTACATGTAGGGCTCCAGGTTGTACATGGAAGGCTCCAGGTTGTACATGGAGGGCTCCGGGTTGTACTTGGAGGGCTCCTGGTTGTACATGGAGGGCTCTGGGTTGTACATGGAGGGCTCTGGGTTGTACATGCAGGACTCCGGGTTGTACATGGAGGGCTCCGGGTTGTACATGCAGGGCTTCGGGTTGTACATGCAGGGCTCCGGGTTGTACATGGAGGGCTCCGGGTTGTACATGCAGGGCTCCGGGTTGTACATGCAGGGCTCCGGGTTATACATGGAGGGCTCCGGGTTGTACATGCAGGGCTCCGGGTTGTACATGCAGGGCTCTGGGTTGTACATGGAGGGCTCCGGGTTGTACATGCAGGGCTCTGGGTTGTACATGCAGGGCTCCGGGTTGTACATGGAGGGCTCCGGGTTGTACATGCAGGGCTCCGGGTTGTATATGGAGGGCTCCGGGTTGTACATGCAGGGCTCCGGGTTGTACATGGAGGGCTCCGGGTTGTACATGCAGGGCTCCGGGTTGTACATGCAGGGCTCTGGGTTGTACATGGAGGGCTCCGGGTTGTACATGCAGGGCTCTGGGTTGTACATGCAGGGCTCCGGGTTGTACATGGAGGGCTCCGGGTTGTACATGCAGGGCTCCGGGTTGTACATGCAGGGCTCTGGGTTGTACATGCAGGGCTCCGGGTTGTACATGCAGGGCTCTGGGTTGTACATGGAGGGCTCCGGGTTGTACATGCAGGGCTCTGGGTTGTACATGCAGGGCTCCGGGTTGTACATGGAGGGCTCCGGGTTGTACATGCAGGGCTCCGGGTTGTACATGCAGGGCTCCGGGTTGTACATGGAGGGCTCCGGGTTGTACATGCAGGGCTCCGGGTTGTACATGCAGGGCTTCGGGTTGTACATGCAGGGCTCCGATTTGGGAAATTCGTCACTTGAAGTCGCGAGTGTCAGTGATTTATCTCCCGTCAGACCTGCATGTTTGGAACAATAGAGTATTGACAACGGTGATAAAGTTGAAATCTTTTGCCATGTGTAAATTGTGACACTTTTAGATTTGTTGGGTGATGAAAGAATATTTGTAAATCCATATTGGGAAAAAGCAATACTGCTTGTTCCCAATATTATATACTGCTAACATTTACTTGATTATATATAAAACAAAGTCTTCGAAAAGTTAGAGAGATTGTTTTGATCTTCTTAATATTCCCATAACGGTGTTGTCGCGGTGGTTGGGCCCTGTCCGAGCCCACAGTGTGGTGGGGCCCACCACCGCACTGTGGGTGTGGCTCCCGGGGGCCCACCACCGCACTATGGGTGTGGCTCCCGGGGCCCACCACCACACCATGGGTGTGGCTCCCGGGGCCCACCACCGCACCATGGGTGTGGCTCCCGGGGCCCACCACCGCACCATGGGTGTGGCTCCCGGGGCCCACCACCGCACCATGGGTGTGGCTCCCGGGGCCCACCACCGCACCATGGATGTGGCTCCCGGGGCCCACCACCACACCATGGGTGTGGCTCCCGGGGGCCACCACCGCACCATGGGTGTGGCTCCCGGGGCCCACCACCGCACTGTGGGTGTGGCTCCCGGGGGCCACCACCGCACTGTGGGTGTGGCTCCCGGGGCCCACCACCGCACTGTGGGTGTGGCTCCCGGGGGCCACCACCGCACTGTGGGTGTGGCTCCCGGGGCCCACCACCGCACCATGGGTGTGGCTCCCGGGGGCCCACCACCGCACTATGGGTGTGGCTCCCGGGGCCCACCACCGCACTATGGGTGTGGCTCCCGGGGGCCCACCACCGCACCATGGGTGTGGCTCCCGGGGGCCCACCACCGCACTATGGGTGTGGCTCCCGGGGCCCACCACCGCACTATGGGTGTGGCTCCCGGGGGCCCACCACCGCACTATGGGTGTGGCTCCCGGGGGCCCACCACCGCACCATGGGTGTGGCTCCCGGGGGCCCACCACCGCACCATGGGTGTGGCTCCCGGGGGCCCACCACCGCACCATGGGTGTGGCTCCCGGGGCCCACCACCGCACCATGGGTGTGGCTCCCGGGGGCCCACCACCGCACTATGGGTGTGGCTCCCGGGGCCCACCACCACACCATGGGTGTGGCTCCCGGGGGCCCACCACCGCACTATGGGTGTGGCTCCCGGGGCCCACCACCGCACCATGGGTGTGGCTCTCGGGGGCCCACCACCGCACTATGGGTGTGGCTCCCGGGGCCCACCACCGCACCATGGGTGTGGCTCCCGGGGCCCACCACCGCACCATGGGCGTGGCTCCCGGGGGCCACCACCGCACTGTGGGTGTGGCTCCCGGGGGCCCACCACCGCACTATGGGTGTGGCTCCCGGGGGCCCCCACCGCACTATGGGTGTGGCTCCCGGGGCCCACCACCGCACTGTGGGTGTGGCTCCCGGGGGCCACCACCGCACTATGGGTGTGGCTCCCGGGGCCCACCACCGCACCATGGGTGTGGCTCCCGGGGGCCACCACCGCACTGTGGGTGTGGCTCCCGGGGGCCCCCACCGCACTATGGGTGTGGCTCCCGGGGCCCACCACCGCACTGTGGGTGTGGCTCCCGGGGGCCCCCACCGCACTATGGGTGTGGCTCCCGGGGGCCACCACCGCACCATGGGTGTGGCTCCCGGGGTCCCCCACCGCACCATGGGTGTGGCTCCCGGGGTCCCCCACCGCACCATGGGTGTGGCTCCCGGGGTCCCCCACCGCACCATGGGTGTGGCTCCCGGGGTCCCCCACCGCACTATGGGTGTGGCTCCCGGGGCCCACCACCGCACTGTGGGTGTGGCTCCCGGGGGCCCCCACCGCACTATGGGTGTGGCTCCCGGGGGCCACCACCGCACCATGGGTGTGGCTCCCGGGGTCCCCCACCGCACCATGGGTGTGGCTCCTGGGGGCCACCACCGCACCATGGGTGTGGCTCCCGGGGGCCACCACCGCACCATGGGTGTGGCTCCCGGGGGCCACCACCGCACCATGGGTGATGATGTTCCTTACAGACTAACATCAGCCACAGATGGATCTGACCCTCTTATTTTGGTCTGGCTCCAGTATGAGTTTAAGAACTTGGATGACCATGAACTTTCATGAGGATATTATTTCCAGGGGGGGGGGGTCGACCCCATTTTTATACTCATTAGTTTAGTATTAGCCCATAACCCCTCACCCAGAAGATGCTGTCTGGAGGTATAGTAACTTATATGAAAGATCAGCTGAAGGAATCGTAATACATACGATTATGTATTCAAATATAAGATAAACTAATAACAGTAGAAATTCCTAAATCTTCACATGTGGCACACATTCATATATGTACCTGCTTACATACTTTACATAATAGTTATCACTTGAAGACTAACTATGCCACAGCAATAAGTTATACACTTAATAACTATTTTCTGTAGCATTAATTATAGCATAAATCAGCACCTGTCTGCTGGCATCACGTTATCAATACATGTTATGAAAAATTTAAATATTTAATCTTGGACGTGACAAAATATATCAAAACAACTAATGTCTTCTAACACATTTAATGACAATTGGGCCAACATGTGACTGCCAAAACAAAGCAAATCGTCGTCTCCAGCCCTAATTACATTACCAAAATTGTCTAGGATTACTTTACAGTCATGAGAAGAACATGGGTTATGACAAGACAAAACAATAAGGGTAACAGAGACCAAATGAGTAGAGGCTACACAGCCTAGTCCACCACACCTGAGCCTCATGGAACAACACACGCACTCTCACCTGAGCCTCATGGAACAACACACGCACTCTACATACTGGACAAAAAATATATATAATATAATGTAATTGTGGGATAATCCTAGCAGGCAGTTATTTGTTTTTATTTTTTGTGAATATTTAATTTGTATTTTTAATTACTTCAATATTGAATTATTATGATTCTAAGTGGACTGTATGTTAGATTCAGCCTGTCAGAATGTACCTGCACATAGTTTGAAGGGATGTGTACAGCTTATAACACAATGGGTGGTAATAATAATAATAATAATAATAATAATAATAAGCTATACACATTTACCTTTTGATAATATAAATAATACCACATATGATGGTATTTAAACTAAAATATTTAAGTTAATGCTATAGTCTACTGATTATTATAAAGGGAAATGTGAGACCTTAGCTGTATGGTTACTATGGCCCGATTAGGCTGTGTGACTACATCAAATTAGGGTGTGGCACATGTAGTCTAGTTGTACAGTGGCGGGTGGCACTCACGTGGCGTCTCTGGAGCAGCTAGGGTATGAAAGCGTCACAGATTATGTTGGCCAGCTCACCTTCCTCAGTATCTTCACATCACACATTTACCTGCCAAAGAATGGTTATTAGTAATGGCTCCATTAACATAAAGTACAGGTGTGACATGAAATATTTGTGTGTAAAGAGCTAGACTTACTTTGATTGGGCTCTAAGCCCTCTCATAACCGGCATGTTTAGATCTAAATTTAAAAGACCTCATAAAGCTAGACATAAAACAATTTGGTTACTCAGCTCTTCTCTTTATTGTAGAGGTCATTATGGCAGTTTCTAGGTTGGTTGACGCATATTTTGGAGTCTCTGACGAGTTGTGCATGTCGTGACTGCTCTGCCCCAGGCGTCTCCCTTGTTCCAACAATGTTTGGTTCCAATAATATTCTCTCAAAATTCTGATTTCAGTCCTAGTGAATACTATTTTATTAAGTTTAAACACTATACTGTAAACAAATCCACAGAGCAGTGACGAGGGTTCGAACCTACGTCCGAGAGCATTCCAGACGCTGCCTTAATCCACTCTAGTGTGATTTCTGTGTGTAACACTAGACTGAGTTTTAAAGAATAATTGTGAAAGTTTAAATATATACGTGATGTAAATAATAAAACCAAAAAGTACCTAATTTCTTCTACTGCAAAAAGTACTGCATTACTCCTTGTAATGTTCCTCATATTGTGCTTCAGTGAACCAATGTATAACCCTTAGATGTTTTCCTAATTGTACCTAGGATTCCTTGTTCATTATTGTGTATTGTTATTATTGTGTAATATTCTAATATGCTTTTGTGTCAAAAATTCATGCAATGTACCTGTAAACAGTTTTTGACAATTTTACTGTAATTATCCTACTCAAAATCATCTGTACTTGTAAAGTAAAGCTGTAAAGTACCTGTTAAACACTATTTATCAATTTTACTCTTATTTCTCTAAAACTTTCTGTTAGTTTAAGGATTTGCCCTAAGGTTAGTTTAAGGACTTGCCCGAAACACTATGCGTGCTAGTGGCTTTACAAGATTGTAATTTCAAATTAAACTCTATGTTCTCTCTTAACCCCCAATGTACCTTCTTGTATATATATAAATAAATAAATAAATAAATTATTTCAAGAAAATTCGGCTTGTTATGTATCTTGGCCTCTTAGGTAAAACACACACACCTCTACAGTTGAGAGGCGGGACCAAAGAGCCAGGGCTCAACCCCCCCCCCCCCCCCGCAAGCACAACTAGGTGAGTACACACACACATAATCTCCTCCATTCTAATCTCCCAAACTTCACCTGTTCCTTTGTTTTGATTCTCAATATATTATTCACTCCATCACTCACTCCTAATCTTCATTATCTCGCTCACAACCTCATTCCATGTAATCTCACTTCCCTTCTCATCTGCATTTCCGGTGACCCATCTCATCATCATTCTCCTCCCCTGGGTTCTCCCCATCTCCTCTCCCTCTCCCCCTGTCAGATCCCCTCACCTCTGCCTCTCCCCACCCAGCCCCCACCTCTCACCTCCCAACCAGGCCCGCTGGGAGAGTGCCATCGCATAATTAACACGGGAACTAGACGGCTAATGTGGTTATGTCGGACGCTCGGGGGGTCCCAGGTGCCACTTCCATAAATGTAGTGGGAGAGACACTACTGCTCCTGCTGCTATTGCTGCTTCTTCAGTGTCAACTTCCGCGCCTGCTACTGCTTCTGCCTTAACTTCCACTCCTGCTGCTACTGCTTCTGTCTTCCGCTCCTGCTTCTACACACTGTTTCTATCTTAACTTCGTTCCTGCTGCTGCTGACTTAACTTCCGTTCATGCTGTTTCATTTTTTATGGAACAGGTGGTAGGTGAATTTTTGTGTGACATATATGTGGTGGGTAGCTGAGGACCTTGAGTGATAATTGCTCGATCCTGATTGATACTGATTCCTCATCCACTAATTGATTACTGTAGCACCACCATCCTGTATCCTTGATTTGCAGCATGCTAGAATTAGTGTACCACTGCACTAGGATTGGAGCCTATTGACAGCTAGTTCAAAGGGTGTGCAATTGATATGTGCATGATAATGATCCCGAAGAGCTTTGATTCAAGCTATAGTATTGTGTAATGCCTGGCGTTCCGCGAGCGCTTTGTCATGGGTTCGTATCCTGACCGGGGAGGATTTACTGGGCGCAAATCCTTAACTGTAGCCTCTGTTTAACTCAACAGTAAAATGTGTACCTGGTTGTAACAACGATTCTTCGCGGCGGGGATCGTATTCCAGGGACCTGCCCGAAACGCTACACGTACTAGTGGCTACACAAGAATGTAACAACTCTTGTATATATATAAACATATATAAATATATATATAATATATATAAACAAAAAAAAAATAATGGGAGTAGCAGTGTTATATAACTGTATACTTATCTTTTGTTATAGTGCCTTGCTCGATATGCCACCGAAAACTGATAAATTTTTAGAACCTTAATAACCCTAGACAAATATTAGTGACGGCAGTTAACTTATGGAGATTTTGCAGAAGTCATTGTTGCCAGCGATGCTGGGGTGCGCTGCGACACAACACTGGTGCTACTGCTTCTGTCTTAACTCCCGCTCCTTTTCGTGCTACTGCTTCTGTCTTAACTCCCGCTCCTGCTGCTACTGCTCCTGTTTTAACAGCTGTTTCTTCTTATCGCAGAGGCTTAAGGCACGACCGTATAGACGTCGCAGTGGCTCGCTGGAAATGATGATGTCATTACAAAGGTTTGTCTGGCCGTTGTACAGTCTTATTTGTTCGTTGTAAAGAGGCTTGTCTGGTCGTTGTAAGGAAGCATGTCTGGCCATTGCATAGAGTCTTGTATGACCGTTGTAAAGAGGCTTGTTTGGTCGTTATAAAGAAGTTTATCTGGTCGTTGTAAGGAAGCTTGTCTGGTCGTTGTAAAGAGGGTTGCCTGGTCGTTGTAAAGATCAAACACTAGCTTGTTGCGCTTTCCAAGGTTCTACTGTTTTTATGTTACGTGGAGGTGGTCGCCTATGGGTATGGGGCGACAGACCATGTGGTGACCGACATGTGCGCCGTCCACCAATCAGGGGCCCAGCTCCACCTAGCATAAAAGATATTCCCGCTGGCGGGCACTTTGAATGTGGTTGCCTGCACACACTCCCCGTCCTTATAAAGCAAGGGTGTATTAGAAATTTAACTTAAACTTAACATGTGTCTTTTGGAAAGGCGCCTCTGCCAGTTTCACATTGAGGGCTGGAATAGTATGTTTGGCAACAAAAGAAAGCTTTCTGTTTTAACTAAAAGAAAATATACTGTAACTGTTTCTTCATTTATGTTGTTATGGTTTATACACTGGTATATCAATGGTTCATCTACCTCTTGCAAAAAGTAAAGCAGTGCTTAAATTATTAATATAATTACAAAATTATAATTAATACCCGTATGTTGTGCAATGGCTTCTTTGCATCCTAATAATTACATATAGATATTGGCAAGAACACCTCATCTCTGAATAAACTAAATTAAGTGTTTCTTTTTACATTATTCATATTTTGCACATTTAAAGTTGAATATTGTTTATAATGTCATATACACTACACTAGTATTTTTTTCTGATGGTTTACACGGGATTGAACAACCTATGGCCATTCTGGGTAATGATCCTTGCCAATAGTTCACTGTCCACATTTAGCCATGCTGCCACACATGCTTCCACTTCAATATAGGCAGGAGACGGAAGGGTAATTTCTCTTACACTGAAAATCATTGGTGCCGCAGATTCCAATAGAAGTCGCTCTCGAGGGACTTATTTTAATATTTCTACCTGCTGGGTTTGGGGCCAATCCCCTAACACTACACTGAAATAAGTATTCAGGAAGAAACGGATCCAATTCCGGACCAGAGATGCTTCCCATGAATGCTCGAATATGCATCGGCTGCGATGAGCCACAATGTTCTTGAAGGTCCTTTAATACTGCAAAATATATTAAATCTGATTCCTCTTCTACAGCTAAACGTAGGGAAATAATTAAAGGTCGACGTACAGATGCATGCAAGGAGTATTTTCTTAAAAATGCCCTGTTGTTTGTCTCTATCCATTGGACTGGCTGTTCCCCAGTCCAGGTCAATGGGTCCCAATGGTAATGAAGGGTTTTCGTCCAGATACTTGCCCAGAGATGTGAGGTTTTCTGCACATGAGTATCCATCCTCACTAGGATGGATTTCCAGGGATATTGCCCATCCCAACTGAGTATTGAAACTCTGTGGGTATTTGTTGGGATCAACGTATGCCATGACTCCCCCCAGAAGATGGTGGCGAAGCACGGGGGTAAAGATCCTTGAACTGTAGGGGGATATTCTTAGGTGCATAATGTGGCAGAAGGATGTCCTACCCGGACATTAATCCACCTTGGAGTAGGGTTCCGTTCACCCTGAAATGGCTATAAAAAATGCCACCTCTCTGGGTAAGAGTCCCCTAAGGGAACTTTTGAGGCCCTCAGGTCCTCCCAATACACAGATTCACTGGGTAACCTGTTTCCCAGCTCCAATCCAAATCTGTTGGGGACTCCTGTCCCCGTAATCCCTGTGGATATTTATGCAGCCTCCCCTACAGGTCCTATCTTATTGTCCCTGGACAATAAGTCTGAGAAGTCCTCTGATGACCCTTCAGTTGTCATCGTGGGGCTGAAGTGGGGGTCTGTAAAGAGCAGTGCCGTTTCAGCAAAGAGGACACGTATTTAATTATTCCCGACCTGTGTCTCTACCCTGTGGACATACATAATCTGTCTGATAACGTACATTCGCACCAGTTGCTCCCACACAGCTCCGGTGGAACTACTCTGCTCACATATCACACTGTACCATAAATTTCCCATCAAATGGCTGCCTAAACACACAGTAAAGGTCTTTATATGGTAATGATGCTTGTTCCTGAACCTGTCATGTGCTGTTTAAACAAAATAATCCAATCTGGACATACACAGTCCTTGCATTTCTTCAATCTATCGTGATTCACTGTAGTAAGGTCATACTGGAGTTTAACCCTGAATAAGCAAGATGAGAACTTGTGGATTATGATTCCTGGGCCCTTCCATTGTGGTGATAGTTTCTTACATTGCCCCTTCACCTGCGCAGTGTCTAACAGGTAAACCAGGTCACTTTTTTCATAGACCTGAAGCTGTGCCCGCAGGCCATAATCTCTCTTCATTCATTCCTGGGTTGATGATAGGGATTTCCGGGCCAATCCATGCGCCTTCTCGATTTCCCTCTGCAACTGTGCTAAATAGGGTACTGCATCTTGGTGAAGCTGCCTCTCCCGGGGATACTTTAAATCTATAGGCTGGTTAGTTTCCCGACCGAGCATTAATTTATTGGGAGTAAATCCAGTCTGTCGATTCACACTGGATCTGATTGCCTTTGCTATATGCTGAACTTAGTCATCCCACCTGTCATGTTGGGAACTGGAATAGCACCGCAACACATTCATGATTGTCCTGTTATATCTTTCTACCTGTCCATTTGCTGAAGGCCTGTATGCGGTAGTACGAGCCTTATGAACTTGCATCATTTCGCAAAGTTTAGTGAACAGATCACTTTCGAAATTTCTACATTGGTCAGTGAAGATCTCAAAGGGGTACCCAAACCGGGCGAAGAATCCCTTGAGTGCTGCTCTAGCAGTGTCCTTTGCCATCTGGGATGGTAATGGCACACACTCAATCCATTTAGTAAACTGATCCACAATCACCAGGAGATATTCGTTGCCTCTCCGAGTTTTGGGCAATGATTCCAAAAAGTCCAGGTGTATCCTTTCCATCGGTGCTCTCACATAGTACTTGAGCAACTCATGCCTGCTGGTGTTAGATGCTTTTCTGTTTACACTACAGTGGCGGCATGATGCCACTTAGCTAGCAACCTGAGTTGATAGCCCATACCAAAAATATGGTGATTTGACTTGCTCCATTGTGCGATTCTGGCCTTGATGGCCCATGTCTGATATATCATGGCATAGGTTCAACACCTCCTGCCTTAGATTGGTAGGTATATATAAAAGGTTTTGGGCCGCTCCATCCTGATCTACTTTGTGCCACCACCAAAGGCCTTCCATAATGAAGGCCTCTTTGTGTAACCAGTAATATTTCATGGCAGGACTGGTTCTGAACAGGTATTATGGTTCTGCCGGTTGGTGGCCTCACGCACATGCTTTTACCATTCTCATATCCTGATATTTCTCCATCTGCTCCTGCAGCTCATGCAAAGGCATTCCACATCTGTCCGCCAAGGTTTTGGTAATTCTCTGAACACTTACTGTCCCTGGGGTAATTGCATCTTGCCCCCTACCTGATGTTTCCACTGTTTCCATTTGATCCCCACCCTCGAAGTCCCACGAAATGGCAACCACATTGTTATCTTCCGACCCACCTGTCTTGAATGGGAGGTTTAGTTTGATTGTTCCTGTGGCCTGAACACTGCATGCACATCCAAACGACCCTGAAGCTAGTGGGACTACGTCATCTACCGTTTCTTGGAAAACTGCCCGGTTCTGATGCACCCTGCGACAATAAGAACAGTCCCTATACGGTAGATCCTGCACGGAAATGTCATGGCGAAAGTGGGTACACACACACATGCTGGGTGTTCCCCTCCCTAGATAAGGAGTCTGCATTAGTGTGTTTCTTGCCCACCTGGTGTCAGATCAAATTGGCTCAGCTCCTCCAGTCAACGAGCTAATTGGCCTTGGGGGTTCCTGAACCTAGTCAACCAAACCAAACTGCCATGGTCGGTGCGAACAGTGAAAGGCCGCCCCAAGAGATAGTGTCCAAAGAGCATGGTGAACCTAACGACTGCCAATAACTCCTTCCTAGTGGTACAATACCTTCTTTGTTCTGGGGTCAATGCAAAGCTGGTATATGCGATTACCTTTTCTTGTCCCTCTTGAGTCTGTAGCAGCTCTGCATCTATCGCCCAATCGGAGGCATCGGTGTTCAGAATAAAGGGGGTCATGTCTATTAGGTAGCCACAAAACAGGAGCCGTAGTTAAAGCTATTTTCATAGCCTCAAAGGCCTCTTGGTGTTTGTTTCCCCATTCAAATCTTTTTACCCCGGTCAATGCATCTAGGGGAGCAGCTAACTCACGAATCCCTTTATAAAGGCTCGGTGGTAGTTGGCTAATCCTAAGAATCGTTCCGCATCTTTGGATGACCTAGGAGTCTGCCCTTTCACCACTGCATCTATTGCCTCTTGTCTCAGTTCTAGCCCCTTCCGGCTAACTATCCTGCTCAAGAATACAACACGCTTTTTAAAGAGAGTATATTTTTGTGGCTTCAGGTGCTAGCAATACATTCTGAATCTTTCAAAAACCTGTGCCAGGTTGGAGAAGTGGTTTTGGAATGACTTGCCCACCACTTGAATATCATCCAAGAAGGCTAGCACAGTTTCCAAATTTAGCTTCCATAATACCAAATTCATAACTCTGGCATAGGTGGCTGGGGCATCGCAGAGACCGAAAGCCATTTTCTTTAATTCGAACAGCCCATACTTGGTGATGAATGCTGTCTTTTTCTGACCCTTCTCTGCTATATTGATCTGGTAATATGCCGAGTTGGCATCCAACTTACTAAACCATCCTTTTCCTGCCAATGTGTCCAGGCACTCATCAAATAGGGGGAATGGGTACACATACATTTTTGTGCGGGAGTTCAGTTCACGGTAATCTACACACCACTGAACAGATGTATCCCCTTTCCTCACTAAGACTGGTGCCGATGCCCACTCCGACATTGACAGGTGGATGATACCTGCATCAAGCTTATGCTGAAGATGTAATTTTTCCTTTTGCACAAAACATCCAGGTGTCCATTGTATTTTCTGTTTCACAGGTCTGGCATTGCCTGTGTCGATGTGATGGGATACCTCCTTAAAAGATCCCAGGTCACTTGTGGCAAAGGTCTCTTGATAAGTCCATAACAGCTGGGTCAGTTGGCTCGCCTGTTCCGCTGTCAATGTTTCTTCGATGCCCTGTAGCATATTCACCATATGAGCAGGTAGATTACCTTGGGTCTTCTTTGGTACCTTCCCTTCTAACCGTACTGCCACTGTCGGGCCAGATCCAGGTAAAACTTCCCATGCCACCTCTGCATTGGCCACATGCATTTGCCTCTTTAGTGTGATATTCCGCCCTGTCACGTTGAGCATATATACTCTCACGGTTTTTCCCTTCTGATGGAGGGAGCGTGCGAACCATTGGCACTTTCCCATCGTCTAAGGGCTTCACTACACACTAGGGCATATTACTGTCCAGTTCACGTTTGACTTTAGCAACCGAATGCGGTGGGATTGATGACAGTGTATTGAGATTGCTACTTTAGCTATGCAAGGGTCTAGGCTAGAGTTAGGTGTGCCTTCCCTCCCCAACTGCAAGGGAATCACCTGCCCCTGTAATATCATATGAGATTTGGCTAGGGTTATGCTGACACCCTGGCTTTTCATAAAATCCAGCCCTAGCAACATGTTATCTTCAATTGGGGGCAACATACACGTTTAATTTAAACATTTGTCCTGCATTTAGTAATGTAACAGGACCTACCAGCGTCCCAGGAATGCACATACAATTCCCAGCAGTGTTGAGGGTAATTTGCCTTATTACCTGTGGTGGGGGTATTAGCTATTTGTGGACCTCCCGAGAAATAATTGTGACTTCTGCAGCTGTATCGACTATTGCTCTTACAGTTACATTCACCACCTGAACCGAGATCCAGAACATGGAACCGGGCCTCAGTTGTTTGATAGTTATTTGTTCCTGCTCCTCTGCATCTTGTTCGTCAGTGTCCGAGGATGTATGAACTTTGTCTACCTCATCCACCCTGGAGGAAATCTAACCTATTCTTGAGTTAACTCTTCCTCATCAGATACTTGCTCAATATTTAAACCTACCCCCTCCTGTTGATAGAACTCTTTCTCGCCTTGGGACTCATCAATTTTTCTTATGCCTATGTTCCTTGTGTTGGCAGGTTCCGAGATGTCAGCCACACTATCAGAAAATGCCTGATAGGTCTGCAAACCTTCCTGGTGGATGCCCCTTGAGGGTATTTGGAGGGTATGAGTTTCGGACCCTTGATGCCCTGGCATCATTAAATGTGGCGCAGCCACACTCTGCTGGCATGGTATAAAGTGGGTCGGATCTAGGCCTATTCTGCCGACCCGTCCATGTTTAAATTCTCATCATTGAATGAAAGAGCAAAGTGACCGTTTCCTCCACATGCGAAACACTCCTTATTCCATCTAGGTGATAGGCTGTGACGATAACAAGGTGACAAAATAGCGTTTGTAAGATGCCTGAAACCTTCGCACACGTTGTCCAATTTGTCTTGAACCCCTGAGATTCCCGAAACTACTTTGTTTAACTATTCATCCATACCAGCAAGAGAGGGAGAACCTGACCCAGCACCTGTTTGCCGGTAAGCAACGTTACCGTGACCCCGATGGGCTAGCAGCCGGTGATGAATCCGGGAACTTTGTGGGAGTTCGTGGACGGAGACGAAAAACAAGATTACTCCGGGAAGGTTGTCCCTCAAGGGAGGGTCTATCTACAGCATTTATCCGTACTACTGGGCCTTGGGACATACGCTGATGTGAGCCATATGTAGATGATCCTCAGGACCCATGAAAAGCATTAGAGTTATGTTGAAAAGTCTGAGCCCGATCAATAGTCATTTCCATGGATGAAATGTTAGCGTTGGAAATATATTCCGCTAAGCACTTATCCAGTAATCCCTGGCCAAATGGCATAATTGCCATCTGCTCTTCTTCCCCCCATGGTAGATGTTTGTAGGCTCGATGAGCCAAATGCTGGACTCTATCAGCCCATTCAACATGTCCTCCTCTGCTCCTGATGAGCCTGAGTAAATTTCATTATAGAAATGTCCAAGACTTCCCTGTCTCCAAACCGTTTTACGAGCTTATGCATCATACAAGTATAATCAATGGATGGTTCTCGGTCGAGTATCCGATTGTAAAAATCTCCTGCTTTACCTTTGAGACACCAACCCAAATTTATCAGGGAAGTAGCTCCGGTCTGTCCTTTTCAGCTGTATAGGATGTGAAACGGCGATAGAACGGAGTCCAATCGAATTTACCATTGTAATCCAACTCCGAGGTGGTGGACAGAATGAGTTTTCTGTCGGCCATGACCGGTCCACCGGCTTGGGGTAAATGGAGTTATCAGAATTAGAAGTCTGGGAACTAGCCGACGAATGTCGAACGGGACGACGAGTTTAATGAGATGACCTCTAGGCCCTTGCCGCATAAAATGGGAACTACCAGACCCATGAGTACCCAAGGTGGAGACATTTGTCTGACCTGGCTGCATCCAACAACACTTCTAGAAGCAACGGAGGCACCCACCATCGCTTGATGGTGAGTGTGAACGACCCCTAGCATTTGGTTCCAAGAGCATGTGGGAGCTCGAGCTAGTAACCACATCCCCTCTTCTCAATAAAAAAAAACTATGAAGGAAACTTGGAATTATGAGGTAGAACAACAAGAACATATCAAACGCAGAGAAACCTCAAGATACAAAATAAGTGGCAACTGGAAACGCCAACTAGTGAAGCAGGCCGACAGCATGTAGGAACAAATATGGCCGCGGCCAGACAGGGTGATGGCGTCATCTTGAGAACAATGAAATTTTGCCGAAATACAAAAAAATGAGAAAATTGCCAAAAATGAAGAAAATTGACACCGTGTATAGGGCAAAAAATCGAGAAACTGAATCTAACGGTGAGAAATTTGCTGGATGAATGGGGCCGTAGAGTACTAGTAGGGCAGGAGCAAAAATATGATAAAAATTGCAGATTCATAGAAAAAACACAAGAAATGGAGCATAAAGCACAGACACTGAAATCAGGAACCACAGGATCTCAGACAACGCAGCTGAAAAAAAAACAAATACAAATACAAGTATTTATTCAGGTAAAGTACATACATTCAAGGTGAAATACAAAAGTTGATGGATTTATAGATAGAGCTAGTACATACAATGCCTAAAGCTACTATTACGCAAAGCGTTTCGGGCAGGAAAAACACTAAAACTAAAATTTAATACTAATTGAGATTAAAGTATAAATTGTGTTGAGAAAAAATCAGGAAAAAATGAACAAAAAAAGGGGGGGGGGGGGAACATGGCAGAAAAAATAGCAAAAATACAATTTGGTCAACAAACAGCATTGTTTAAAATCGTAGACATGGGTTGACATTTAGGGGTGAGGTAGGTTACATTGAGTTAATTAGGTAGTGCTTAGTTTTTATCTTAAACTGGTTGGGAGAGGTACAGTCTTTAACATAATTGGGAAGGTCATTCCACATTCGAGGTCCCTTGATTTGTAAAGCATTTCTAGTTTGACTAAGTCGTACTCTTGGAATATCAAATAGGTATTTGTTTCTGGTGTGGTGCTCATGGGATCTGTTACAACCTTCTAGGAAGCTTTTAAGGTCAGGATTAACAGTTCAGCCTTTTATATATATAAAATACACATGAGAGGATGTGCAGTGACTTAATATCTAACATATTCAGAGATTTGAGTAAGAGTACCGAGTGATGTCTGGGGCCAGAGTTAGATATTGTCCTAATAGCAGCTTTGTGTTGAGTAATTAGAGGACGTAAATGACTTTGGGTAGTAGAACCCCCAAGCACAAATACCATAGTTGAGATAAGGATAGATGAGAGAGTAACAGAGTGTCACCAGGGCAGGGCGAGGTACATAATATCTGGTCTTAGAAAGAATGCCAACAGTTTTTGAAACTTTTTTTGATATATTTAGAATGTGTCCTTGGAAATTCAGCAGCTGGTCAATGAGAACACCAAGGAATTTGCCATCTACTTTGTTACATATTTGGGTATTGTTAATCCTGAGATTTATTTGATTTGAGGATTTATTGCCAAACAAAATATAGAAAGTTTTGTCAATATTAAGGGTGAGTTTGTTGGCAGTTAGCCAGTGATGGACTTTCTCTAGCTCAGTATTTACTGTGGCATTTAGAGCAAGGGGGTCAGGACTGGAGTAAATGAAGGTCGTGTCGTCAGCAAATAGAATTGGTTTGAGATGTTGGGAGGCATTTGGGAGGTCATTAATGTAGATGAGAAAGAGGAGAGGGCCAAGTATGCTGCGCTGGGGAACACCAATGTTGATGGGTAGGGTGAGAGAAATTGAATTATTCACAGAAACATACTGGAGCCTGTCAGTAAGGTAAGACTTAAGGTAGTGCAGGGAGTGACCTCTGACTCCATAATGTTGTAATTTAAGAAGAAAATTTTGGTGGTTGACAGTGTCAAAAGCCTTACGCAGGTCCACAAATAATCCAATAAGGAACTCATTTTTATCAAGAGCTGCATGTATCAAATTAATCATACAAATAAGTGCATCGTTAGTGCTTTTTTGGGGTCTGAAGCCATATTGACAAGAGCTAAGTATATTGTGTTTGGCTAGATAAGAGTAAAGCTGCCTGTAGATAAGTTTTTCAAATATTTTAGACATGTTAGGCAGAATTGAAATAGGTCTGAAGTTGTTAACATCAGTGGGATCACCACATTTGTGGATAGAGGTTATTCTCGCTTGTTTTTTTAGAATATCTGGAAAGTTTGGAGTTCAAGTGACTTGTTGAAGAGCAATGCAATGGCAGGAGCTAAAAATCTGGAGGCTTTTTTGTAAATAAGAGTTGGTATCTCCTCAAGGGCACTAGACTTGGTTTTAAGGGAAAGGATTATGTCAGTAACATCAGTGGAATTAGTAGGCATTAGGTACAGAGACTGTGGATAGTTACCTGTAAGATAGTCCTGAATATTTGTACTGGAAGATGGAATATCATTTGCAAGGGATGACCCAATGGAAGAGAAGAACCTACTGAACTCAAAAGCAGTGTCAGAGGCTGAAAGCAGACCATCATTATTTGACAGGAGTATTGGTTTGTTATTTTAAATCTTCTTTGATCCCAATTTTTGTGAAAATGTGCTCCAAGTTTTCTTAATGTTGCCCTTTGTGTGGGTAAATTTATCTTCGTAGTATTTAATTTTAACTCTCCTAATTATTTTAGATAGCAATGATGAGTAATTCTTTGAAAATTCTTCCTAACCTATACTTCTTCTCCAGGTCATGTTTTTTATTAATGGATTTAAGTATCCCCTTTGTAAGCCAAGGATTGTTTAGCCTTTTAGTTGTGACTTGTTTCGTTAGCATAGGGCAGTGTGTGTTATAAAGGCTGAGAGTTTTTTGAAGAAAAGATTGCAATGCTAGGTTTATGTCCCCTATGTTACCTAATTCGGACTCCCAGTTGACATTAGCAGCAGCAGCTATAAAATTGCCTGTGGCTGTTTCATTGTACAGCCTAAAGCTTATCTCCTTTGTCTCTAGAGGTAGTTTATTAATGTTAGTTAGGAGAAATGTGGGGTAATGGTCTGTAGTGCTATCGATGATTATCCCTGAAGTAAGCGGAGAGGTTATGTTGGTCCAGATGTGATCAAGAGCTGTGGCAGTACTATCAGTGATTCTAGTAGGTTTAGTGATTAAGGGTATGAGGAAGCAGGAATTCATACAGTTGAGGAAGCTGGCAGCAGTAGGGTTCTCAGGCTCGCAGAGGTCAATATTAAAGCCCCCTGCGACAAAAATCAACAGCAAACAAACCTGAAAACATCTATGGTGCAATCTACAACAATATATTTGAAACTGTAATGTTGAATACGATATCTCAATTGGATGTAGCAGGATGACGATGTAGACACCGTGGTGAGGTTCTCTTCATGACCGTGTAGGCCGATTACTCACAGTGCCTAAGGTGGTCGTCTATGGGGTATAGGACGACAGACCACATGGTGACTGACATAAACATATATGTGCATTATAATGAAGACAGTTGCTCACCTGGAGCTAGAGCTGACGTCTTCTGGATGGAAGGCTGAATTAGCAATACGTAGGCTTCTCAGGGAAGAGGATGGGCGAGGTCCAAGAAATCTGGCCAATATGGAGCTGGAAAACCACTGTCCAATGAATGTCAGTAACAGGACCTAGATTCACGAAGCTCCATGTATTTCTTCGTAAGTATGCGTGCTACAAAGGTTCCCAAGTATTGGCTAAGAACGCGCCAAAGTGCGATTCAGAAAAGTGTACTTACGAAGATTTTTAAGAAGTTCATTTTGGTCTTGCTAGATGTCACTAGGGCTTTTAGTTTGGCCAATCAGAGAGACAGTAACATTTTTCATCTTACAGCTTTAGCCAATCACGACGCTGGCATATCGGAGCTTATTTGTGATCACTTTCCAATTATTTACGTCAAATTTTCTTATAAAATTAGTATATTTCGAAGTAAAACAATTTTTTCAATATGTCACATTTTTTGTTTACCTACGTAATTCTAAGAGATAGTGTGTAGTTTTCCTTGTCACTCCCAAGATTTGAGAAGCGATGGTATTTATTTACATATATATTTACCTAAATTTACCCAAGGGCCACTAATTATCTAGTGGCATCGACGAGGATAAAAAGCAGCAGGCTTGTTAAGTCCCGCCAATTGTCCTAATGATATTTTCTAGCTGGATTTTGGCATTTACGGCTTCAGCGGGAAGGTGGTTCCGTGGGTTTATAACCCTCTTGTTGGAAAAAAACATCTGTTTTCAGTCCTACTTGAGAGGACATACTCTTCAACACTATATCTGTGATTGCCCTGTTATCAGTGACTTCAGACCAAATGGTATGAGGTACTTTGAGCTCTGTAATTACTTCATACACTCAGGAATATTGGAAGATATTCTTGTGCTGTACCCAGATTTTGCTAGTGGGGGCTAATAGATAAGCCTTACATTTCTCATTTTCTCCTGATTCCATATATGACTGGCCGTCCTGTGAGGTGGGGATGTTGGACAAGCTTGTATAGCTAGTTTACGATCTACACTGTAATCTTTCAAATAGAATAGGATAGCAGCACACTGCTGTATATACCTAAGCTTGTTAATAAAAATAAATCAGTAATAAAGGTTTTAAGTTATAGCTTGTATTATTATTATTACCAGTATTATCCTTATCTATATAAATAAATATGTAAATGTTCGTTTGTTCAAAATCGCTAATCTTCGAACGTTCTTTACCAATTGCTTTGAAATTTTGACTCAACGTTCCATTCACATCCGAGCGGGTTTTTATGTGCATATTATATTGATGTCACATCTGTAACAGGAAAAAGCATGTTTTTTTTTTAACTATTTTTCATGTGAGGGAAAACTTCAAAATCTCTTTACCGATTGCTTTGAAATTTTGACACAACATTGCATTCGAATAAGCATGTTGTTTTATATACCTACTATATACATGCCTTACCTGTGACAGGAAAAAAACATGCTTTTTAGTGAAAAACAGCACCATCTGTTTTCTACTTAAGAGCAATACACGCTGTAATCTCCGAAAGTTCTAAATAAAAAATGGGCATGTACAGGTAAGGTACACCCCTAGGTATACTTATTGCTAGGTGAACAGGGGCATTTGGTGATAGTAAATACTCCCAACAGCCCCAGATCATCACCTCTCATATTTAATGTTCACCAGTGTTTATCAGATTCAGATTCAGATGTTTATTCAGGTAAGGTATATACATACAAGTGATGTTACATTAATGGATTGATATATAGATAGAGCTAGTACATACAATGCCTAAAGCCACTATTACGCAATGCGTTTCGGGCAAGAAAAACATTAATATCTAGAACTTAATACTAATTGAGCATAAAGAATAAAAAGTGTTGAGAACAAATACAAATAAAGATAAAAAAAAAGGGGGAACATGACTGAAAAAGCAGCACAAATACAATAGGTTGACAAACAGTGTTGATTAAAAAAAAAGAAAATAACGGACATGGGTTGACAATAGAGGAGTGAGGTAGGTTACAGGGAATTTATTAGGTAGTGTTTAGTTTTTAACTTAAACTGGTTGAGAGAGGTACAGTCTTTAACATGGTTGGGAAGGTCATTCCACATTCTGGGCCCCTTGATTTGTAGAGCATTTCTGGTTTGATTAAGTCGTACTCTAGGAATATCAAAACTGTATTTATTTCTGGTGTGGTGCTCATGGGTTCTGTTACAACCTTCTATGAAGCTTTTGAGATCAGGATTGGCATTGCAATTTAGCGTTTTGTATATGTATAGTACACATGAGAGAATGTGCAGTGATTAATAAATTTATTTATTAATAACTACTGGTATAATATTTTGCTATTATAAAACTAATTCTAATACTATAAAACCATATTTACTACAAGTTTCAAGCAGAGAATGCATATATAGTTAACACGAAGGACTCCGTCTTGATGTAACTCGCCAGCTAAAATGTTTGTTTATAAGAAAATCGATCCTCCGTGTTGTGTAGTAGAGAAAAATTGAGTTATATCCAGTTTATGTAAAGCTACGAGTGGTCCAGAGCGTCCTTAATTTGAAACGGTGTATTACGAATTTTTTTATACATAAATGCCTACCTGAATACCAACGTCGCCGCTACGAAGATGCTAAGAAAAAAAACATTCATAAGTACGTACGTAACTGCTTCGTGAATCTGGTCCCAGGTCTTTTCGTAGTCAAGTGCGGGTCTTCTCTGTCTCTGTTACGAACCCAAAATCCTCATCGGAGCAGGGAGTAGTGACTTCAGCGCCATCTGTGAATCTGCTCTCTAATTAACATGTTATCGGACACCATACGGACAACACCATCTAGTAAAGGAAATAAAGCAAAGTAAAGTAAATTTTATTCAGGAAAGTACATACATAGTTGATTTACAAACATAATGTTGGATTTATAGATAGAGCTAGTACATACAATACCTAAAGCCACTAGTACGAATAGCATTTTGGGCAAGGTGAGGTTGGGGAAAAACACTTAGACTAAAACTTAATAGTAATTGAGCTTAAAGTATAAATTGCGTTGAGAGAAAAAAAAAGATAAAAAAGGGGGGAACATGGTAGAAATAGCCATTATACAAGTTGGTCAACAAACAGCATTGTTTAAAAGTAGTACGACATGGGTTGACATTTAGGAGTAAGATAGGTTACAGGGAGTTAATTAGGTAGTACTTAATTTTCATCTTAAACTGGTTGAGAGAGGTACAGCCTTTGACATGATTGGGGAGGTCATTCCACATTCTGGGTCCCTTGATTTGTTTAGCATTTCTAGTTTGATTAAATCGTACTCTTGGAATATCATAAAGGTATTTGTTTCTGGTGTGGTGCTCATGGGTTCTGTTACAACCTTCTAAGAAGCTTTTAAGGTCAGGATTGACATTACAATTCAGAGTTTTAAATATATAGAGTACACATGAGAGGATGTGCAGTGACTTAATATCTAACATATTCAGAGATTTGAGTAAGGGCACTGAGTGCTGTCTGGGGCCAGAGTTAGATATTATTCTAATAGCAGCTTTGTGTTGGGTAATTAGAGGGCGTAAATGATTTTGGGTAGTAGAACCCCAAGCACCAATACCATAGTTGAGATAAGGATAGATGAGAGAGTAATAGAGCGTCACCAGGGCAGGGAGTTGATAGTGGGAGTTGCTCCTGAGCTACCGTGCAGTGAGGACGTGTCGCCTGCTGCTCCGGTGGTTTGAGTCGGTTCTCACTACGTGTAGAGAGCCATGGGGAAGGCTCAGCGCAAGAGGGAATGGAAGCAGCTTTCGGACGAGGAAGGACGGGGGACCGATGTGCAGCAGGCCCCAAAGAAAACTGCTATCGAGGCTTTACCACTTGCTTCTACCAGCAAGTCAGCGGACGTAATGGACCTAGAGAGGACAGCGTCAGTCACACACCAGCCAGTGTCAGTCAATGCTTCTCTGTCCGCAACGCTGCCGCGGGACGGCAGTATGAGTCAGGAGAGGACACCACCGGTTTCACGCCAGCCAATGTCGGCCATTGTTCCTCTCTCCACAGCCCAGCCGCAGGACTGCAGTATGGGACAGGGGAGGACGCCACCAGTCTCACCCCAGACATCGCCAGCCTCTGCACTTCTTCCGAAATTCAAGATCATGCAGACCGACCACTTTCCTACAGCATATGGAGTAGTAACGGCGATGGAAAAAGAACAACCAGAGCTCAAACTTTCCATTACAGTCAACCTGAAGGGAGAAATAATACTGACACCTCAAGACCAACAGACTGCACATTACTTAGAGAAGGTAAGAGTCCTGCAGGGGAAACCTGTGTGCTTGGTAAAGCTGGACCCTTCAGAACGACGCACGCGAGTCGTGCTTTTGGGATACCCAATCGACTTTCCCCTGGATCCAGTGCTAGAACACAAGCAAGTCCTGAGTGCGGAACGTTGCCACACAAAAGTAGACAAGGCAGCGACGCGTCAGGTTCTGGTGACCGTCATGGGACATGTGCCGGAAACTTTCGGTCTTGGAAATTGGGGGACATACCGACAGAGGCCATACGTCCCGGAACCCCTACGCTGCTTCAGGTGTCAGAAATACGGCCACCATCAGTCACGCTGCACAGGACAGGAGAGGTGCGGAGTGTGCAGCCTGAGACATCCCACCAAAGACTGTATAGCCAAGCACAAGGCAAACCAGACCACAACAGCCAAATGTCCAAATTGTGAAGGCAAACATCATGCCTGGAGCACAACCTGCTCTGCACGGAAACAAAAAGTGCAGACAGCTCAGGCCAGGGTCAACACTGACCAGCGGTACATCCACCAACACCACCGTCTGGAACACTCGTGCACAGCCACAACAGCCACCCGCTCTCACAGAGCAAAATTTCCCGAATCTGTCAATTCCGAATCAGACATTACACGAAAGTGTTGCAGAAGTCCAGCAAGTGCAAATGAGCAGAAGACACTTACTTTCGGAATCTACTCACCAGCTATACAGTTTTACCGAGGTCCAGCTGCAAACCATCGTGAAGATCATGGCAGAGACCATTATCAATTGCCTACAGATGACGCAGAACGCCTCACAACAACAGACTCAAGACATCACTTGTGTGATAATGGACAAGATCGTGCAGCAGACCACAGTTACACGAGAAATAGACAGTCTCCGACAGGATGGAGCACAAGAGGACAAACAACGCAACTTGGACTTACTGACTACCGACAACAGTCGGCTAGTCAAGACACCGGAACATCGACATTCACAAACGCAACTGCAAGACGCAGTGACCACCCACGATCAACAGAATCTTCCAACACAGGAGACAGACAACAACAGCCAATGCAGTCTGATCTGCAGCAACGCCAACAAAGACGTATTGAACAGCAGGGATGCGCAGGTTCCGCCAACACAAGAAACGGCCGCGAGCAATCAATGCGGTCCGACTTGCAGCAATACCAACAACAAAGTGATGGACCACAGTTCTGCACAGATTCCAACAATGCCGGGGTTGACCACGGACAATCAATGCAGTCCGACCTGCAGCACTTCCAACAACATAGCGATGGACCACAGTTATGCACAGATCCCAACAACGTCGGGGATGACCACGAACTATCAATGCAGTCCGATTTGCAGCGACACGACTTGCGAGGCGGAGAATATAGAGGTCGATTCCGAGGAGGAGTTCTAGTAGAACAAGCAACACCAACCGAACCCGTCGTCTGGCCATTACGAATTCTGCAGTGGAACATACAAGGTCTTGGAAATAAAAAACACACACTTCAGGAGGCTGCAATCAGCACGAAAGCAGATATAATCGTTTTGGAAGAAACTCTTTTCCCAGCCACGAAATCCTTCAGATTAGCTGGATATCAGCACTATGTTCTCCCGTATGAGCAGGGGAGACTAAGAGGATTAATGACCCTAGTCAGAAACACCATACCCAGCAAGAAAATAGACTCGGTTTCATGTGGGGATGGAGTAGAGGTATTAGCAGTTACAGTGAATATGGCTAATTTTGAGCTCCTCATATACAACGTCTACAAGCCCCCTAGACGTAAACTAGAAGCAGAGGCAGTGCTTGCCTTGGCCACGCAGGAAAATTTAATTCTTGCTGGAGATTTTAATGCTCATCATCCAGAGTTAGGTGCAACTGGGCCAGCCAATGCAGATGGGCGCCATTTAGCTGCAGCTCTGCGAGAAGTACCTGAAATTACACTTCTCAACACTGGGGAACCCACTCACATTCTAGGAGGTTCCCTTGATCTTACATTCATCTCCACAGCACTCCAGCAACAGGCGAAGTGGGAAGTAGACCCGGTGATCACCAGTGACCACTATGCTACTGTCACGACACTCAACCTGGCACGACCTCCTACACCTCCTGCGCGGCCTCGGTGGAATTTAGGGAAGGCCAATTGGAATGTATACCAGGAAGAACTTGAAACATGGTATGCAACGTACACGCTACCTGAGGATTTGAACATACACGAGACCAATCTGCAGGAAGCCGTT
Source organism: Procambarus clarkii (assembly GCF_040958095.1). Classification (NCBI taxonomy): domain Eukaryota; kingdom Metazoa; phylum Arthropoda; class Malacostraca; order Decapoda; family Cambaridae; genus Procambarus; species Procambarus clarkii. Next base: position 19,944,119 of record NC_091223.1, on the reverse strand, counting down.
GCAGCTGCTGCGAACAAAGCTATTCCAATCATTATCACAGGTAACACGAAACGAAAGAACTATTGGTTCTATAGTAATGACGTTAAAGAACAGAACCACAGAGTCAATATCTTCAGAAAACATCTAAAGAGAAACCCCACACCAGAAGGAAGAATTCTGCTACGAGCGGTGATATCTGAAGCAAGGCGAGTTTCTCGAGAAGTAAAGGAGGCAAGATGGTTTGAGTGGTGTCAAACTCTAAATGAACATAGTAGTCTTGGCAAGATATGGGGTCAGATTAAAACTATATCAGGTCGACCAGCCCGGCCACAGGCATGTATTCAACCATTGCAGGAGGCTGAGAGACTTGCTCTCCAATTTGCAGAAAGAACAGCTTCATATCAGCTTCCTGCAATGGTCCGAAGGCAGCAAGAACACTTAAAACAAGAGAGGATGACAGTCATTCATGAGGGCTTAGCTATAAATGACGAATGTGACTGTCCCTTCACCGAACAGGAACTAAGCAGAGCCAAAAAGGGTGGTAAGGACACTGCACCAGGTGCTGATAACATTACATACTCAATGATCGCACATGCAGGTCCTGCTGGAGACCGAGGGATGTTGGACGTCATCAATGCGTCTTGGCAGCAAGGCAAACTACCGCCCTCTTGGAAGAAAGCAGACATCATACCGATTCCTAAGCCGAATGAACCTGGCAATTACAGACCCATTTCCTTAACATCATGCGTTAGTAAAACTGCAGAACGGATGGTCTTAAATAGGCTACTGTGGAAGACTGGAGACCTTCATAAACACATATTTGGCTTCACTAGAGGTGTAGGTACTGCCGACTGCATAGCAACATTACTAGGAACAGTTAACTCGGGTCCAGCTATAGTGGTCTTCCTTGATCTGGAAAAAGCATTTGAACTTGCAAGCCCGCCAGCAATACTACACACCTTAGTTAAAAAAGGTGTGAGGGGGAAAATGCTAGCATGGATTCAAGATTACCTAAGTCACAGGTATGCCAGAGTAAAGTTGCAAGGACAAGTGTCGGACTACCACTTGCACGAGAATGGGACTCCACAAGGAGGAGTCCTCAGTCCTAGTCTTTTTAACATCCTTATGGAAAACCTTGTTACCATGTCCTTTACAGAAGGGGTTACATTGCTAAGCTATGCTGATGATCTAGCATTAGTCGTTACGGGTCCTTCACTTCTAAATAAAGCTCAAGGTGCTTTAGATCAAGTGACATCTGAATGCAGTGTTTTAGGGCTAAAAATATCTGCACAGAAGTCTAAGGCGATGAGACTAGGTGGCAACACTCCAGACAGGCACCTACGCATTCAGGACATTAACCTTCAGTGGGTTCCACAATATCGATATCTCGGAGTGTGGATTGATTTTAAGATGACATTCAATAAGCAAATTCAATATCTAAAGGAGAAAGCAAAGTCACGAATAAATATAATGAGAGCAATCACAGGGCCCCGTCTAGGAGCGGGACACAGAGTGTTGAGAATGTTTTACATACACGCCGTTCGTTCCCTGGTTGATTATGCAGCACCTGCCTTACTCACTCTTTCTCCTGGTCAGTGGGCAAACGTTGAGGTTCTTCAAAATGATGCATTGCGAGTCATAACAGGTGCTCCCAGATGGACTAAAATCCTGAACCTAAGACTAGAGACAAAGCTAACGTCGATTGAAATAAGGGTAAAGGGGATTGCTGCGTGCATGCTAACCAAGATATTGACTAGACCTAGAATCAGTTCACTTAAAGATTTGATCACTTTAGCACTAACTCTGGACAGAAGAGCCTCCAATAGCAACAGGTGGACCCATTGTGCGATAAACGCCATCGATACGTTCGATATGGCAAACACAGTCACTGAGAGGGGTGTCGACGACATACATGCAGACTTTGTTATACAAGCCCCTTGGGAATCTCTGCCAGCAGACTTTCAGATTATGGCTCTTGACGGAAAGAAGAACCAGACACATCCTCATCTGCTACGTCACATTGCACAGATGCATATAGAAGCAAACATGGCATCCGACAGCTTCACTTACTTCACGGATGGGTCAGTAGACCAGCAGGGACAGGAAACCGGAGCTGCAGTTAAAGCAGGAAACTCTGTATATAGTTGGAGGCTCTCAAATGGGTGTTCGACTTTACAGACTGAGATGCTAGCCATTCAAAAGGCTTTGGAACATGCTCTTGCTGAACACCGCCAACATGTTATCGTCCATACAGATTCGAGAACCGCCATTGAAACCTTGCAACAGGAACACATATGTGATAACATCCATCTGATCACCAATGTCTTATCATTCATGCACACACTCCACCGACAAGGCCGACGGGTGCTTATCAACTGGGTGCCAAGTCATGTGGGACTATTAGGTAATGACATTGCAGACGAAGCTGCAAAACTTGCTACTAAGAGGAGGAATGTAGACATTTACATACCACCGAGTCTCTCCCAGATGAAGAAAGTGATTCGAAACAGAGCAATGCGAAGGCTGTACAGTGACCACAACACAACGGCAGTAGAACAACAGAAGTGCACTTACATCGCATCAGGCTTGGATACCCATGTGCATGGGAAATAGGCTTACGGGTTCCGGAAGGTGAGAGGAAATGTCAACACTGTGGAGAAATGCCCGACAGACCACTGGAACATTATCTAACACAGTGCACAGTTACAAACCCGTTAAGATTTCACCTTCGATTCGACAGAGCAGAGGAAGTTGTTAAACACATATGGCAAAATCTTACTGAAGCGACCATACGGGTCATACATACTCATCCTCCGCCCAGGTAAACCAGAAACGAGCATCACTTAGTGGGCCAGCCAGAGGCTTAGGGCCCGCGCAGGATTATCCCTGCTAAAAAGAAAAAAAAAAAAAAAAAAAAAAAAAAAACCAGGGCAGGGCGAGGTACATAATATCTGATCTTAGAAAGAATGCCAACATTTTTAGAAACTTTTTTTGCTACATTTAGAATGTGTCTCTGGAAATTCAGCTTGTTATCGATGTCTCACCCAGTGGTCTTATCTAGTTGTAGTAGCCTGATAGCAGCAAATGGCTCCAGTTTCCTGCCTAGGCCAGCCAGGGAAGTCGTTGTGAGTGACCTCTAGTGGAGTGTCAAATCAAGACCAGCGCCACCTAGCTTGTGCTACAGAGCACAATGCCAACTCCCCAATGGGTTAGTGTTTCTTCCAAGTTTCACCAATACCGGCAAGGTAATTGATGACGTTTTTGTGTCCACAGAGGTGACGTCTGGGGGCAGCGGTACTGGAGACGGCAGTTCATCTTGGGCAGTCCACAGTCTCCCGACATGGTCCTGGAAAAACGACCAAGTAAGCCGCCGTTGATCTGAAGCAGTGTGGTAGCTACTAGCCAATAGTGTTGAAAGAGATTGGCGACTGGGTAGAAACTGACGGCAGGAAGGTGCCTGTTAAGTAGTGCTGCTAGCTGGTTCCTAGAGACTGCTGCCAGGGGATCGCTACCCCTGTATTGGTCTGTGACCTCGCTCAGCGTGTGGCTGAGGTCCTCTGCCAGCGAGTAGCTGGAGAGCGGTCGTGGGGGTACAGGCCCCTCGGGACACTGTAGGTGGGCTGGCCCACGTACAGGTGAACTCGCCAGTGTTCTTCCCAGTAAGGTTGGATAAACTACTGGGAAGTGGATAAACACTGGGTTTTGATGAACTCTGCACGTGAGCGCATTTAATATCCTGAGTGAAAGGATATCGTTATATATAGGTGTAGAAATAACCAATCTGTTTTTTTATATATATATAACGGTGATGGTGTTCATACATATATACTTAACGGTGATGGTGTTCAAACATATATATACTTAACGGTGATGGTGAAATATATAATACATTGGTGAAAGGAACATGTGTGTTGTTCATCCCCTCCCCTTTATTTTGAAAGCGTACTATCGAGTTGGGTCGGATACTGCATAAAAGGTTTATCCATCTAGAACCCGGTTACTGGTCATTCGTGACCGTAACAGTCTCCCTCTACCTCTGGGTGTGTGCGTGGGCGGTGCGCAGAGACACTGTGCACGGCTGCCCTCCACCAATCAGGGGTCCAGCGCCACCTAGCATAAAAGATATTCCTGCTGGCGGGAACTTTGAATGTGGTTACCTTCACACTTATTACGTCCATGAGACGTTGTAGATGGCTAGGGTCGTAGTGGCAGGTCATTGTTCAGGTGATGGTTAGAATGGATGGTCGTTGGTCAGGTGGTGGTCACTGTTGATGGTCGTTGGTCAGGTGGTGGTTAGCGTGGATGGTCGTTGGTCAGGTGGTGGTCACTGTTGATGGTCGTTGGTCAGGTGGTGGTCAATGTTGATGGTCGTTGGTCAGGTGGTGGTCACTGTTGATGGTCGTTGGTCAGGTGGTGGTCACTGTTGATGGTCGTTGGTCAGGTGGTGGTCACTGTTGATGGTCGTTCGACAGGTGTGGTTATTGTGGATGGTTGCTGTTCAGGTGGTTGTAGCCTTGTATGATAATTTGTCAGGCAGAGGTTGATGTGGAAAGTCGTTTACAAAGTGGTTGTCATTGTGAACGGTCGTGAGACAGTTGGTCGTCATGGAGGACAGTCGTTGTTAAGGTGGTGGTCGTTGGTCAGGTGGTCATTGTGGATAGTCCTTTTTCAGGTCGTTATTTTAATACGCAATTAATATCCCCCCTGCTATGCCCAATCATCCACTTGTACATTTCAATCATGTCACCCTTAACTCTTCACCTTTCTAGAGAATCTAAATTAAGTTTTGTCAATCTCTCTTCACACGAAAGGTTTCTAATTTGTGGGATTAAATTTGTTCTAAGTTGGACGCGTTCTAGTGAATTTATATCCAATATATAATATGGCGACCAAAACTGAAAGCTCACTATGGGGTCACCATAGCCTGTGCTACTTGCAACTTTTGTTCCAAGTAGTGGTGTCTTTAACAACCAAAACTGAACTGCATAATCTAAATTGGGCCTTTAAGATCAAGATATAGCTGGAGAATAACACGAGGTGTTTTATTATTAACGGTTCTACAAATAAATCCCTGTGTCCTATTTGCCTTATTTCGAAAATTTATGCATTGATTTCTGGGGTTTAAATCATGACACCCAGATCCCTTTCGCAATCCTACTTTGCAGTCTCAACACCATCCGGGTGATGATGATAGTTACAGATCCTGTAACTCTATTATCATTACTTAGCCTCATAACCTTACATTTGTCAGCATTAAACTGCATCTGCCAGTCTTTTGACCACTTCAAAACTCTCTAGATCAGCAGTGTTCTAGGGCATGTGCTTGGGAGTGCTAAGTGTGCTGGTTCGAATCCTCCTCACGACTCCTGATTTTCTCATTGATACATTACGTTAATGTGATTTCGTTGTGCCGTGTCCAGATCGTCTTGAAGTGATTTCGAGTCTTCTTTAGAGTTTATTTCCCTTCTGAATTTAGAATCGTCGGGAAATTAAAAAAAAAAAAATCTGCTCAAATCTGAATCTAAATCATTTATATATATTATAAACAGCAGAGATCCCAGGACAGAGCCTTGAGGCACTCCACTTATAACATTTTCCCACTCTGACTTAATTTCATTTATACTAACTCTTTGTTTCCTTTGGTATAACTGTTGGAAATTTCCAACACTTTATTACTAACATTCAGTACCTTAAGAAACTGTTCTTGTGTTGTTCAATGTAATTTACTAACTCTACTAACAGATCACCTAGTAATATTGAGTTTAACTTAATAAGGCATAATATCGTCTTATTTCCCAGAAATTCTAATCAGGTGTTGCATCAGCACACATGACGAAAGGGAAAATATTTACATTCACGAGAATTGTGTTAAGTTCTCCTTATTTCACATTCTTTAATGTGAATTATTATTTAATAATCCCATTGCACAAATATACTCAGTGAATTCAAACTGATAGTATGTTTATATTCGAGTGAACAATATTGTTTATTAGCTGGTAATAATTCACGCAATTACAAATTGTTACTCCAGCACATTCACAGATGACTAAAATTTCTATCCAGCACTCTTTCATCGCATAGTGTTCATCTAATCATTAAGAAATGAGAATTTATGTATTGTCAAATAAGACCAATTAATTCTCTATAGTTTCTGGTGCATCTTATTTCCATCAACTCGGGAAATTAAATAAAACGTAGAAAATAATCAACGCCTCGTAGCATGACTGCATGCGCGAGCTACCCTGGGGAGGAGGAGGAGCCTGGCAAGCGACGCCAAATTTAAGGAAAGTGTCTGGAAGCTGATCACACAATCGTCTTCATAGAGAGCCATCCGTGCACCTACGGACGCCAACACGACGTGGCAGCTTCATTACGTCACAGACACTGTGTCCGGCATATCAGTTTGTTCCCATATTATTTTTTGTAGTTACATCAAATATTTTAGAAAGCACTATGTGTCGTTATGATATGAGCCCCCAATACCAAACCCGTAAGTCTCCTTCTCCTAAGCAATTCACATTAATTCCAATGAATACTTGAGGAATAATATATTCTCCAATTGATTTTACATGTGACTCGTCTTTCAGCTGCAATACAAATGCAAGCGAGACGATAACTTCCTGGACGCTCACGTGTTCCCAGAGTAGCCTGATGAACCACGTTTCAGGTGACGATTATAAGAGTTCATGGAACGATTACTATTATTTCTGCCTACAGCTAAGCTGTCTTTGTAGTTTCAGCAGATAGATGGTAGTATTAGTCATTGATTTCTTAATATCATGTTCTTGCATATTATTTATATATTTGAATTAATGCATATTAGTATTTCATTATCTGAAATACTTTAAATTATATTTACTTATTAAACCCCCAAAATCTGAAGGGATTTTGCTCTACAGTTTATAGTAACTACAGTTCATTTATGATATATTAATAGATTTCATTTATACTTATCTAAGAGAGGACTGTGACTCACCTACGTTGTTACTGGAGCGCCTGTCTCTTCGAGTCAGAAACGTAAGCCTGGCTCCTCTCCTTCCTCCCCAGCAGGTAAGAAGGTATTGCTTTCTTCCTCGCCCCCTCCCTCTGACTCTTATCACTACGTCCCTTCCCATTTCAGTGGTCGGGCCCCCTGTCCCAGATATAGAGGTTTCTTTCGCCCCCGATTCCCTCTCGGTTGCTGCCCTTGCTGAGGTGCACTCCCTGATTTCTGCCCCCCCCCCCCTCCTCCAGCTGTCCTTGACTGCTCCTCTCAGTTGTCTCCTCCTCCTCCGACCCGTCAGTCTGCCTCTGGTCTGTCCTCCCGCTCCCTTCCCTCTATCCTTACTAAGTTTACCCATGCCCCTTACCCTGATTTTGCTGCTCCTGCTCCTGATCCTGAGATTCTTTAATAAACTGTGTTCTTTATCTTTGTTTCTTTATTGTTCTCTGTTACTGTCCTTTCTCTTTGATAATGTCTATTCTTCAGTGGAATATTCGTGGATTTTATGCCAACTTCCATGAACTCCAACTTCTAATTACACAGTTTTCACCACTTTGTGTTTGTCGCCAGGAACCAATGCTTGGTGCTCGTCACTTTCGTGGTTATTCCTTTCTTTTTTTCTTCCCCCCCCCCCAGCTCTTGCTGGAGCCCATAACTCTACTGCTCTCTAATTCGTTCTGATATTTCCTTCGTCCCCTACTTCTTCCGCCACCTATCCATTGTTCTGCTTCCCGTGTTTTTGTGGGTAAATGGTATGCAGACTGTTCCATTTATCTACCCCCAAATGTCCCGCTTTCCCTTCCTGATCTTAAGTACCTCCTGGACTCCTTGCCAGAGCCGGTGCTCCTTTTGGGTGATTTCAACTGTCGACAAACCCTCTAGGGTGATGTTCTGACCCAAGGCCGCCTTCTTGAACCGTTTGTCCTCGCTTCTTCTCTATCTCTTCTGAATTCTGTTGAGCCCACTCATGTGGACTCTCGGACTCCCACCCTTTTCTGTCTTGATCTTTCTCTCTCCTCGTCGTCCCTTTACTTAGATTTCACGTGGCGGGTTCTTGATGACCTCCATAACAGTGATCATTTCCCCATCCTCGTTTCCTTTTTCTCTTTCCACCCTCCCCTTTCTTTCCCTCGGTGGCAGTTTGCCAAGGCTGACTGGTGCCTATTCACCCTCCGTGCTACTCTCTCTGACCTCTCCTCTCTGCATCTTCCTCGCGCCCTCCTTGTTTATGACACTGTCTTCGACGCTGCCCTCCGCTCTATTCCTCACTCTTCCTCCCAGGGCATGCGGAAGTGCGTTCCCTGGTGGAATGCGGACTGTGGAAGAAACACCACCGCCGGCAGACGGCTTATTCTTAAATTTTGTTTCGGAAGGCATGTGCGGTGGCCCGTAGGACCATCCGTATAGCTAAACTTGAGAGTTGGAAGTATTATGTCTCCACCATTACGTCCGATACTACTCTGCGGCAGATCTGGAAGAAGATCCGCAGATTGTGGCCAAGTTTGTTCCAGATGTCTCCCCGGTTCTCCTCCTCTGTGATACTCTTGTGGCGGACCCAGTGACGGTCGCGACCGAACTGGGTTCCCACTTTTCTACTGTTAGCTCTGGTTCTCATCTTCCTCAATCCTTCCTTCTTTGTAAGCCTGTTCTTGAATCTTATTCTTTAGATTTCCTCACTTATCTCCACCTTCCCTATAACAATCCTTTCTCTCTTTCTGAACTTCGAATCATCCAGAGGTATGAGGTGGAATCATCCAGAGGTATGAGGTGGAATCATCCAGAGGTATGAGGTGGAATCATCCAGAGGTATGAGGTGGAATCATCCAGAGGTATGAGGTGGAATCATCCAGAGGTATGAGGTGGAATCATCCAGAGGTATGAGGTGGAATCATCCAGAGGTATGTGCAGCCTTAAAGCAAAGACAGTGACACTGGAAATTTATACCTCCTCGAGCACCGTGGCAGGGAGGATTTTACGAACACATGGTAGGCACCGTGAATAAATGCTTAAGAAAAGCTTTACACCGACAGAAGATTAGCTTCTGGGGGGAGGGAGGGGGGGGGGGGGGGGGGGTAGAAATAGCCTAAACTACTCTATCCCTTTGAGATGTATTTTTTCTTGTCTCAATAAACATACTTGAGCTTGAACTTACCGAGTTGCAAACCCTTAACTCGGAAATAGAAGCAGGAGTCAACAACAGAGCATTAACCTATCTTTCAAATGACTTCTCCCAGAGAGAACCCCTGAGTCCCTCTCATCTGATTCATGGCAGTCTTCTGAGTCCTTTGGTCTCTCTGGAGGATGAGTATCCGGAAGACCCCCTCATGTGTTGGAAGAAGTCTCCGTGGTGTAGTGGTAAGACACTCGCCTGGCGTTCCGCGAGCGCTATGTCATGGGTTCGTATCCTGGCCGGGGAGGATTTACTGGGCGCAATTCCTTAACTGTAGCCTCTGTTTAACGCAACAGTAAAATGTGTACTTGGATGAAAAAACGATTCTTCGCGGCAGGGGATCGTATTCCAGGGACCTGCCCGAAACGCTACGCGTACTAGTGGCTGTACAAGAATTTAACAACTCTTGTATATATCTCAAAAAAAAAAAAAAAAAAAAAGTGACAGTGGAAATTTTCAAATAGCTTTCTAGAGTGATAGGCAGGTGGAATGAAATGTGAACTCTTGAATATCAAACTGCTCTGAGAGAGTACTATTATGGAGCTGCAGACCCATATAATAATGTTCATGTAAAACCAGGTGATCTAGCCTTAGTTGATAGTGATGAACCAAGGTCAGATTGGCCCATAGGCAAAATTGTTGTTGTTCATCCTGATCACCAAGGTGTATTGAGAATAGTTAGGGTCCAGGGTCGAGGCACGACCACCATAAAAACTCTAGAAAAATTAGTTCCTCTAGAATTAGCAGAACATGAATGTTCTTCAGAGGTAAATTGACCCCAAGTTTCGGAAGACGGTAACCATGTCAACCTGAGCATTCGTCCATCTAGGATGGCTGCTCAACAATACAAACTGAAACTCAATCAATACTTTGATTCTACCTAAGTTGCAGATGATCATCTCCTGATGGTAAGAAGATTTCTTGGATCTGCAGAATGATTTAATAACCCAGTACAACTTAACCAGTACAAGTCACTGTGACACTAATCATTGAATTTGCTGAAGATTTAGAGATTTCTTAACCTTAGAACACTTAATGTTAAATATCTAAATTCTGATATGTTCCCATAAAGACTTAGTCACATCTGTTTCACAGATACGGGACTTCCGTTATGTACATACTAACGTACTAATCTTATGAATATAATTTCAGGGAAGAGAAACAGGTACGCTAGTACTCAATCATGAACTGCGACCCCATAATTTCTCCTCCCAGAGTTATGTTGGAAATTTCCGACACTTTATTACTAACATCGCTTTACAATATTGAGTTTAAATTAATTAGGTGTAATATCGTCATATTAACATCAAACATCAGCCACTACCTTGGACCACATATGGACAAACATAACAGCTCCCCTTGTATCTGGTATAATCTACGACAGAACAACTGACCACTATCCTACCTTTCTCATAGCGAACATGGACATAACACCACCAAAAAGCAAGAAACTTTCATTTAGGCTACACAGTGATCAGCTTTAGACAATCTTACAGAGGCACTTCACAATATTAACTGGGATTCTGAATTCAATAATACCCATGATATAAATTCATTAGCTAACCTCTTCCTCTCCAAAACTCTAAGCCTCTACAACCTTCATTGTCCCCTTCTTACCAAGCAAGTAACTGACAAAAGATTAAACAATCCATGGCTCACAAGTGGCATTCTCAACTCAATCAACAAGAAACATGAATATGAAAAGAAAGTTAGGATTGGCCTAGTTTCAAAGGAAGTAGCTAAAAGGTACTCATCAATGCTTACCAGTATCATAAGAAAGGCAAAACTTGCATATTATGTGAATAGATTCAATGAAGCAAAAGGCAACATGAAAAGCACTTGGAAAACTATCTCTAGTATCCTAGGAACTAAACAACACTCACATAACCAAATAAAACTCTACAAGGATGGGGATATACCGTCAACTGATTTAGAAATGGCAAATGAATTTAATAGTTTCTTTTCATCGGTTGGTGCTAATCTTGCCAGTAAAATCCCACAGACTCAGACACATATTAACACATATCTCTCAGGCAGCTATCCAAACTCTCTTCTCCTTTCACCAATCAGCCCGGCAGATGTTGTGTCCATCATACACTCTCTAAAAACCAAGGCAGGGAACACCAGTGAAATTCCGTCCATTGTGTACAAGAGAGCGTACCGTGCCCTTGCCCCACCCATAGCACTACTGTTCAACAAATCTATAGAGTGTCACACCTTCCCTGATATCCTCAAAAAAAGATCAACGCCAGTCCATAAAGGAGGCAATCCGGCGGACATAAACAATTATAGACCAATATCAAATCTACCCATTCTATCAAAAATATTTGAAAAAATTATTTACAAACAGCTCTATTCCTACCTCGTAAAATTCGACATACTCAGCCCCTGCCAGTTTGGCTTCCGGTCCCAAAAGAGCACCAACGATGCAATCATTAGTCTCCTTGACGTTATCTACTCAGCCCTTGACAAAAATGAGTTTCCGATTGGACTCTTCATTGACCTAAGAAAAGCCTTTGATACTGTTAATCACAACTACCTCTTACTTAAACTCCAGCATTATGGAATCCGAGGCCTTGCCCTTGACTACATCCGATCCTATCTTAGTGACAGACACCAATATGTAACCATCAATGATACAACTTCTTCCACTCTACCAATTACCGTTGGAGTGCCACAGGGCAGCATCTTAGGACCTCTTCTATTTCTTATATATATAAACGATCTGCCTAATGTGTCTAATATTCTCAAACCTATATTGTTTGCTGACGATACTACCCTTATCTATTCAAACCTCAACCCACATACACTAAATAATGTTGTGAATAATGAATTAAAAAAAGTCCACTTATGGATGTCAACGAACAAACTAACATTAAACATATCGAAAAGACTTACTACATCTTATTTGGAAGCAAATCATCAAATGCAATTCAGCTACAGATAGACAACATTAACATCAGTAATAAAAATGATGGCAAGTTTCTTGGCCTAATCCTAGACAAGAGACTCAACTTCAGCACCCACATTCAACACATAACTAAGAAAGTCTCTAAGACAGTTGGTATACTCTCCAAAATCAGATATTATGTTCTAACTCTGCTCTCCTCTCACTATATTATGCACTAATCTACCCCTATCTTAATTATGGTATCTGTGCATGGGGGTCTACCACTGCAAACCACCTTAAGCCCATCATCACACAGCAAAAATCTGCTATCAGAATAATAACTAACTCTGCTTTCAGACAACACTCAGCTCCCTTGTTTAAATCCCTAAACTTGCTAAATATTAACTCCCTCCACACATTCTCTTGTGTCAACTACATTTACAAAACCCTGTTCTTAAATGCAAACCATGCTCTGAAACTCTCCCTGGACAGATGTAATAGGACCCATTATCACCACACCAGAAATAAATATCTCTTTGATATCCCCAGGGTCAAACTTAATCTGTGTAAACACTCTATGCAAATTAAGGGACCTAGTCTATGGAACTCACTCCCTAGTGAATTGAAAAACTGTAAAACTTTTGCCTTATTTAAAAGCAAAACCAAAAAGTACCTAACTTCATCTTCTTAGTTTCCTTCACTGAGCTTTAAATTTGCTCTGTACCTAGTGTTACCCAATCTCCTAATTTTTATGTAATATCAAACAACCTTATCATTGTGTTCATTGCTGTCTTCTTTTATGTGCTAGCCATATGCTGTATTGTGACTACCAATTTTTGTCAACTACCATTCAAGCTGTCATTGCAATCAATCTTATATTGTTTCTGCTGTATTGTGCCTACCAATTTTTTTGTCAACTACCATTCAAGCTGTCATTGCAATCAATCTTAGCTACCTATGTGCTTTAATATACTGTACCTACAATTTTCTATCATCTTCTTTTTTTTTCATTTCATGTAATCTGTTATCATTTTTTTGTCTATAATTTTTGCAAGTATTTACCTCCTTAAAATTTTCTTAGATTAAGGACCTGCCCGAAACGCTGCGCGTGCTAGTGGCTTTACAAGACTGTAATTACCATATTTGTATCCTCACATTCCTTATGTACATTCTTGTATATGCATAAATAAATAAATAAATCGTCTTATTTCCCAGAAATTCTAGTCAGGTGTTGCATCAGCACACATGACGAAAGGGAAAATATTTACATTCACGAGAATTGTGTTAAGGTCTCCTTATTTCACATTCTCCATTCTCCTTATTTTCACATTCTTCATATGACAGGTTTCTAGTTTGGGGAATTAACTTTGTCATCCTATGCTGGACACGTTCAAGTGAATTTATATCCATTTTATCGTACGGGTACCAAAACTGAACTGCATAATCTAATCTTTTTCAAGATGAAGACGAATGTAATTTACAATTATCGATTCAAGTAACTTTCCCCACAATAGACGTTAGGCTAATTGGCCGATAGTTTGAAGCAAGTGATCTGTCTCCTTTCTTAAAAATTGGTGCCACATTAGCAACCTTCCACGACTCTGGCACTCTGCCTGACTCTAATGATTTATTTTGTGGCTCAGAGTTGCTGAGCCACAGCAACCTTCTCCTGTCTCCCAGTCCTTCCCACCATCTTCCCCTTTCCCATCCCCTCGTCCTCCCTACCATTCCACTTTCTCCCATCCCCTCATCCTTCCCTGCTCCTCTATCCCCTTGTCCTCCCCACCATTCTCTATTCCCCTGTCTCCTCGTCTCAAACTTCCCCTTCCCACCATCCTCCCCACCATTACCCCCTCCCCTTTCCCTTCGTTCTTCCCACCATCCACCACTCCCGTCCCTTAGTCCTCCTCACCATTCCCCACTCCCTCGTCCGATGCATTTCCAAATGATATTTGATGTTCCCATCAGAAAATTGGGAACATCAAATGATCTGATGTTCCCATCACTGAAATATAAGAAAAACAGTTAAAAAATTAAATAAAAAAAAAAAATTATAAACTATTCTCGCAAAATGAACGGTATGGTAAACAACATAGCTCATTTCCAACGAAATGTCATACAACACAATTAAATCAAAATTAAAAGAAATCGAAATCTATGAAAATTCAATTTGTCACTGCAATCGGAAACATTGAAATGGAATCGTAACACACTTAGTATAACGTGTGTTGCTCTTACGTGCAACAGATGGTGCTGTTTCTTAAAAAAAGAGTGTTTTTACCTGTCACAGGTGTAGCATTTATATTTATACCTACGAAATGAATGATATGGTAAACAACACAGCTCAATTTCAAAATAAATTCACACAAAATAATTATATCAAATTGAAAATAAATCGAAATCTGTGAAAATTAAATTTGTCAGTGCAATTGGAAACATTGAAATTGAATCGTAACATTTTTAGTATAGCATGCTTTGATATTACATGAAACAGATGGCGCTGTTTAAAAAAAAACATGTATTTACCTGTCACAGGTATGGCATCTATATAGTAGGTATATAAAACCATGTGCATATTTGAATGGTACATTGTACCAAAATTTGAAAGCAATCGGTGAAGAACTTTCGGAGATTACAGCGTGTGTTGCGCTTGCTTCCAACAGATGGCGCTGTTAAAAAAAAAAACTAGTTTTCAAGTCACAGGTGTGGCGTGTATATTGTGGGTATATAAAAACACGCTCCTATTCGAATTCAACGTTGTGTCAAAATTTCAAAGCAATCAGTAAAGAGGTTTTGAAGATTCCGTTCATATGAAAAACACAGTTTTTCAAAAAAACATGTTTCTTCCCGTCACAGATGTGACATCTATATAATATGTATATAAAAACCCGCTCGGATGTGAATGGAACGTTGTGTGAAAATTTCAAAGAAATCGGTGTAGAACTTCCGGAGATTAGCGATTTTGAACAAACGAACATTTCCATTTTGATTTATGTAGATTGTAGACAATGGATCACAAAGATTGCATTCTTTAAGCACCCTGGCAAACACTTCGTCCGGCCCTGCGAATTTGTTTGGTTTGAGTTTCAATATTTGTTAAATATCATCATCCCTGGTAACTGTTAAACTAGTCAACCTGTCCTCGTCCCCACCCACATAGACTTGTTCGGATAAAGTCACAGTTAGGTTCCTCTTTAGTAAATACAGAGATAAAATATTTATTAAAAATACTAGTCCTCTCTTAAACATTATCAGTTATCTGACCTTAGTTTTTAATGGGCATATTCTTCGCTATTCTTTGTTTGATATAAATGAAAAAAACTCTAGGGTTTGCCTTTGCTTGCCCTGCTATACGAACTTCATAGTTTCTTTTTGCCCTCCTTATTTCCTTTTTAACATTTCTAACCAGTTGTACAAATTCTTGTTCTAAACCAACTTCCCCATTCTTAATCTTTTTGTACCAAGTTCTATTTCTACCTATAAGGTTCTTCAGATCCTTTGTTATCCATTTTGGGTCATTAGTATTCGATCTATTCAATTTGTATGGTATACTACATTTTTGTGCTTTGCTTAGAATCTTTTTAAATAAGTTATATTTTGAATCCACATCGAAATTCCTTTTTACATCACCCATCAGTGGGTTCACGTCTCGCTCCAAGACCGGCTCACCCCCTATGCCCAAGACTTTCCAATCTGTTGACCCCTCAAAAATATTAGGCTACTGTAATCTGGTTTTAAAAAAATCAGGCACTCTAACAGAATTTTCTCCTACAGATTCGAACCCCTCATCACTGCCTTTGTAGATTTGTGCCTCTTTTCATTAATTAAGCACCCTGGCAAACACCTCGTCCAGCCCTGGGAATTTGTTTAGCTTGAGTTTCATGTTTGTTTAATAACGCCTTCCCTGGTAACTACTAAACTAGTCAACCTATCCTCTTCACAACCAATACAGACTTATTTAGCTGAAGGCATAACGTTAAGTTCTTCTTTTGTAAATACAGATAAAATATTTATTTAAAATACTAATCTCTTTCTCCTTATCAGGAGATAGTCTCAAGTCTCAATTTTAATGGACTTGTCTTTCTACAATTTTTATTCGATAAAACTTAAAAATTCCTCTAAGATTTGTCTTTGTTTGACCTGCTTTACGATCTTCATAGTTTCTTTTTACTTTCCTTATTTAGTTTTTAAAATTTTTAATCAGTTTTACGAATTTTTGTTCTAGACTGACTTTCCCATTCTTAATCCTGCTGTACCAATCTTTCTTTTTATTTATAAGCTTTTTCTAATGAATCTCAGACATCAATTTGTATGGTATACTACGTTCCTGGGCTTTGCTTAAAATATTTGTAAATAAGTTTGATATTTAATCCACATTGCAATCCGCAATCCCTTCTTACATCATCCATTGTTGGGTTCACGTTTCGCTCCAAGATCGGCCCCCTCCCCCATGCCCAGGTCTATCCTATCTATTCCAACAGTCTCCGTGGTGTAGTGGTAAGACACTCGCCTGGCGTTCCGCGAGCGCTAAGTCATGGGTTCGTATCCTGGCCGGGGAGGATTTACTGGGCGCAAATCCTTAACTGTAGCCTCTGTTTAACGCAACAGTAAAATGTGTACTTGGTTGTAACAACGATTCTTCGCGGCGGGGATCGTATTCCAGGGACCTGCCCGAAACGCTACGCGTACTAGTGGCTGTACAAGAATGTAACAACTCTTGTATATATCTCAAAAAAAAAAAAAAAAAAAAAAAAAAAAAAAGAAATTTCTTAGTCCTTTAAAATCAACTTTTCGAAAATCCGGCACTTTAACAGAATTCTCATTTACATATCTATTTCATTCTGTGCTAAGTCTGATTACCTTGTGATCACTGTTCTCTAGCTCACTCCCTATTTCGATGTCAATAATTTGTGTTTCCCTGTTAATTAACACCAAGTCTAAAATATTATTTTTCCACGTTGGCTCCTTAATGTGTTGCTTGAGGAAGCAAGCGTCAACTAATTCTAAACAAACTTCTGCTTCATCTGATCTGTTATTCTGTTATGCCTTGATCTGTTATTCCAGTTTATTCCACTAAATTTAAAGTCTTTCATGACACAAATACTGTTTGACCAAGATGCTCTAGATATTTCATTCCATAGATGCTTTGCTTCCATTCTGTCTAAATTTGGTGGCCTGAATATAAATCATATAAGTTTTTTCTTTCATTTAATTCTAATCAAATAGTTTCAATGTGTGGGGGTAGGTTTGATTCCTTCTTTAACACCACTACATTCTACATTTCCCTGACATATATGGCTACTTCCCCCCTCATTTAATATATTTATCTGGATGAAATAGTTTAAATCCGATTTTTTATATTCAGCTAATAGTTCCCTATTTTCTATATTTATCCATGATTCGCAAAGTGCAATAATATCTATTGTTCCTGTGCAGCATTTAAATAGTTTATTTTGTTTCTTAGACTCTTATTGTTCGTGTAATATACTTTAAGGTACTTGCTGTTTTGAGGCTCTTTTCCATCCCTGTTCATTTTTTTAATAACTTTTCCTGTCGACACATACTTTTATTGTCACCTTTTCCTATATCAATTCCCATACCTCTATCTACTAACAGTTTAAACCCAAACAAACCTCTCCAACCACAGATTCCAATGAGTTGGTAACAGCAACAATCTCAGCCAGCCTAGATAAATGCACCCCATCCAGAGCATACATGTCATTCCTTCTACAAAAGTGTTCCCAGTTATCAATGAATGATATTGCATTTGATTTACAAAACTTGTCCTGACGACTATTGACTCCATTCCATTCACTTCCAACATTCTTGGCAGAATGTCACATGTGATCGGAATCCCTCTCTTGCTCCTAACTAATTTGATGCCTGTCTTAACCCTCTACATTAGTGCCTCACTCCTAGCTCGTCTTACATCATTTCCACCGGTATTGACACAAATAACGGGTTTGTTCCATTTCCAGCCATATTATCATTAATATTGCTTGCAATATCTCCTGTTCCTGCTCCTGGATAGCAAGCTCTCAACATGTTTTCTCCTGTCGCTGGCACAAAAACTTCTATCCAAATATCTCGCCTGGAAATCATCCACAACAAAAAATAACTTGTTTCCTTTACCGGCGCTCCGTTAATTACCTTGCCTTTAGGTTTAACTACAGTCTCTCTACAACATTCATCCTCCAATCCGGTGAAAGACTTGGAGGTCTTCACGAAAGCTGTTGAAGGCCTTTATAGAGTCTTCCTACGTCCCCTATCCTCCGTGACACTCCAATGCGAAGACTTCTCAATGCTGCTCTTTTCCTTTGCTTCCTCTTGAGGGTAGACACGTTGTTTCATCTACCTTATCTCCCTGTGCAGCGAGTCCAACTCTGTCCTCAGAGCCCCACATTAATCCACCAGATCCCTCACTACAACCTCCATTATTAGTAACCTATCAGGAACTCCAACAAATACACCCTCAGCTTGATTCACCTTGATTTGATTCTTCAAGCTGAAGGGTGAATATTGCAGAACCGTACATGATAAAGTTGCAGAATGTGTATTGCGGACCAAATGTGAAGAGGACGATACTAAATTTAAACCTTAGAGCGACATAAAAGGAGCCAGAAGTAAAGACTGGAGGCCAAGAGATGGAACTTAGATGTGAAGTGAGGTCAAGAGATCATGAAACCAACAAATTTGATATAAATTGCTCCAAGAATTTCATTAGAGAAGAGACATCCTCAGAGCTGAGAGCCGTGTACTGGCAAGAGCGAATATGACTTGAGAAGAGATGAAGGGACTTGAAAGTGATACAAGCTTTGTACCTGAAGATGATGCTCAACTTCTTTGAGAATCACTGAGATTTGAGATCTCCAAGACAGCTCAGATGTGACTGTGTTGACCAGGATATTGATGGTTATATATGACTTGGATGTGCAGGATGTTGATGTTGTTGTTGTTGTTTTTAGATTTAGCTACTCAGAACAAAATGTCCATGAAGCATGGGCTATAGTGGGCCCGTAATTGAGTTCGGTTATTCGCGATACCTTGTTACTGTGACAGTTGGATCAAAGTTTTAAATGGAGGAGGGGTTTCCTACTTTTCTCCTGTTTCTTTTTCTCTTCTGTTTTAGCACATTGGTTTTAGTTTTGTTTTAATATTATCTTGGTGGCGGATGTAGATGCAGAATGTTCACTAGTGTGTCCCATTCTTACACTGCTTTTCTAATCATTATAGTCATCGTGAAATTTGAATCTAATTCAACTGCTGTCATTAGATTAATGTTGAGTTTGATGCGCAGGGCTTCAGTTTCTTCGCATTTCAGTAAGTAATGTAATAGTGGCGCCTTTGCATCTGTTCCACAGATATGACGCTCTTTAACTATTGGGTTTATTACCTCCCAGCAGCATTTGTAACCAAGTTTGAGTCTGTGTATGGCTACTGCAATGTCTCTGGATATCGTTTTACCAGGCTTGAAAGAGTAGTACCCAGTGGCTTGTTCGTACCACATCGCAGTAGATCTTCCATCCGCTACTTTGGCTCTGTGACGACTTTTGATAGTTGGGAGTTTTTTCTTCTTGATTTGCTCCTTAATCTATGAAAAACTTGGATGTATTTTAACCTGTACAACAGTTAGAGCAGTGGCCGTTTTTGCTAGTGAGTCTG